>NW_025960508.1:0-27910 GCF_023159225.1 Perognathus longimembris pacificus
GGAGTCGAAGGTCAGGCCCAGGTCAGGTACAGGGTCAGGGGTCGCAGGGCCCAAGGTTGGGGGGGTCTCAGGGGTCAGGAGGGCGAGGGGAAGCTTCCAGAAGATGGTGTGGGAGTCTCTGTTGGGTTGGGGGGGTCACGAGGAACAAAGGTGAGAAGTCAGGATCATCCATACAAGGGTACTGTGTTCGAATCCTCCCTAGGGCTGATGGAGGAACCAGAAAGGAGGTGAGTTACCCGGATGAGCTTCAGCCATGAGGACAAGGAGGAGGAGGAGGAGGAGGAGGAGGAGGGGGAGGAAGATGGAGGCTGCAGACCAGGGGAGGATCAGGGCAGGAGGCCTGGACCTGGAGAGCACTGTGGAGAGAGCAATGGGGATGGGGGGGTGGGTGGGTGGGTGGATGATTGGGTGGGATGGGGTGGAAGAGTGGGTGGATTGATCGGTGGGGGGGTGGATGGGTGGGTGGATCTATGGGGTGGGTGGATGGGTGGATGGGTGGGTGGATGAATGATGGGTGGGTAGATGGGTGGGTGGATAGTTGGGTGGGTGGGTGGATGGATGGGTGGGTGGGTGGATGGGTGGGTGGATGGATGGGTGGGTGGGTGGATAATTGGGTGGGTGGGTGGGTGGGTGTTGGGTAGGTGGGTGGGGGATGGGTGCTTGATCTCATCCTCTCTCCTTCCCCCTCCCTCTCCTCCCTGGTGGCCCCGGGGGCTTTCACACTCACTGCAGGCCATTGGCACATTGGGTCTGGTGTGGGGCAGCCAGGGTGCCCGGCTTGGTTCCGGGGGTTTGGGCTGTCAGGTGTGGACCCCCGGGTGGGTGTCCTGGGGAGCTTGGGGCAGCTGTGCCCCGACGTTTCTGGGCTCCGGACGGGGAGTGGATGCCGCTTCCCCTTTCTCGCTTCTCCTGGGGGTTTCCTGGCTCCTGGGCATCTCATTCTCCTTTCTCGGGGATGGGGAAGCCAAGGCGGCACCCCGGTGAGGACAGGCCTTGGGGCCTCGGGGGTGCGGGTGCCATGCACAGACAGACAGACAGACAGACAGACCTGAGTCCTCCTTGGGTGGTGGTGCTGGGTGCTGAGTCCTCCTGGGTGGTGGTATTGTGTGCTGAGGCCTCCTGGGTGGTGGTATTGAGTGCTGAGTCCTCCTTGGGTGGTGGTGCTGGGTGCTGAATCCTCCTTGGGTGGTGCTGGGTGCGTCTCCCAGACAGAGAGACACAGTCCAGTCGGAGGAATGGGGGGGCGGACAGAGGGACGGACATGTGGATTGGGAGACGGAAAAGGAGGGACGGGCGGACACACAGACGGAGAGAGGCGCAGACACACAGACAGACGGACAGACAGGACAACATAGAGACAGACAGGGAGACAGACAGACACACAAGAGATGGACAGACAGATGGACAGGGAGACAGACACATAGACAGACAGATGGATGGACAGATGCAGGGGGCCCTGCACCCCGGGCGCTCTCCTGACCAGCAGGAGAGGCAAGGAGGCCCGCCCCTCCCCGCCGAGGGTGAACCCAGAATAGGTAATAAGCAGCAAGTCGCCCGCTCGCAGCCCAACCCAACCTTTATGCCACAGTTAGATGGTCAGTCGACTTGGGCAGAGTTCAAGTCCGCTCTCTGTTTATTGGCGCGAACCCCATCTTAAGTATGGGCAATGGCAGCAGGAAGAGGAGGGGTGTAACATACCTAGTCAAGGGCTACGATTGGCGGTCGGAGCTGTCCGTCAAGGGTGGAAGGCCATGGGACCTCCCTAAGGGGCGGCCTGAGTCTATGTCACTACCAGCAGGACCACCCCAGGTTACTGCCTAGAGCTGCCTTCCAGTTCCGGACCCCGAAGGCAGGCGGGGTTAGCCAGGATCCCTCTCCCCGGAGGCGGTGCAACAGTCACACAACTCCAGGGCGTGCACAGTCGGGGCCAGGCGGTGCGCCCCACATCTCCTCCTTTTCTGTTTAATAAGCTGGTGGATGTCCTACTCGAGGAAAGCGCCTGTCTTAGGTCGTCCCCCCTGAAGGATCTTACCTGTCATTGGCTGGCCATCCTAGCTCGTCGGGCCACCCTGCCTATGAGGCTTGCCAGCCCCAGCAAAGGAACAAGGCGGGAGGAGAGGGGTCTGTGCTCAAGAGGAGTCCCTGCTATTTCTGCCTCACGCCTGTGCACTCTGGTAGGCTGCACATCCTGGAAGGGGCCATGACCAATTTCATAGGGTTCCCAAATGGCTAAAGGCAGCATAATGCTGCCAAACCACCATTGACTGGACAGCTCTGGCTCATTGCTTAAGAACTAGGGGAAGCCTATTTGCCCTAGCATGGTCAGGTGTAAATACAGAGGCTATATAAGCACAGAGGCAAATGCAAACACAGGTCATGGGGGTCTCTCCCACGAGGAGGAGAGGGTAGGGGAGCCACCAGCATTCCTTCCAGAGGGACCAGCCAACACAGCAAGCCTGCAGCTCCCAATGAACAGTACCCACACCTTGCTCCCTGTTGATCTTGCTAGCACCTGGCACTGGACCGTACATGGGGGGAATGGAGTGGATCGGGTGAGAGAACAGAAACACTTATTTCCTTGAAGCTTAAGAACATAATGGGAGGGCTGAAAGTGAGGAAGTGGGTGGATGGACCTTGAATAAACATTCAGAACCATCTAGTTGTCCTTTCTGTTACAACCTAAAGCCTGCAAGACCAGAGATCTGTCACACAACTCTCCTCTATCTTATTGGCACGAAAAGGGTCGAGGACATGTTAGATTGTTGCAGAGCCATAAACGAAGTACTCATTTTCAATACTTGATGCACTTAGGGTACATTTAAAACCCATTTCCCTCTTCTACCTTTACGCTTCTATCTCCCTAACACACCTGAAGCCAAGTTTATCATCAAATTGAGGAGGAAGATGAGAGCAGAGGAGGAGGAGAGCAGAGGAGGTAGAGAGCAGAGGAGGCAGAGAGCAGAGGAGGAGGAGAGGCGAAAAGGAGAGCAGAGGAGAGCAGTGGAAAGCAGAGGAGGAGAGCAGAGGAGCTCAGAGGAGTGCAGAGGAGAGCATTATTTTTGTATGTTTTGCTCCCAGCTGGGAGGAGAGCCACAGGCTGAAGATGGTCCTTGCCTGCGGGTCCCCGTGCTGAGCCCCATACAGGTCCCTCACCGCGCCTGCCTGGCACCTACTCTGCCAAGTACTTGTGCAGCCGCCAGGACTGAACTTTGGAGGACTTGTCGCTACTCCTCTGGCCAGTTGTCTTGGCACGAGGTAGAAGGTGGCCAGAGGACCCCCCCCTTACCATGCTGGTGAAGAAGCCTGTGGGGAAGGGAGCAGGGTGAAAGGCTGGATCTGAAGAACCCAGCCCTTCCAGGCAGCATTGCACCTGTGCCATGCCCCCGTGCACCACCCTGTCCACCCTCCTCTCCGGGGTGGCCATGATTTCGTGTCTGTAACTTGGGGTGAAAACCAACGACCTTCAGGCGAGGATCCTCACCCTGGAATCTGCTAAAGGGGCGCCCTCCGTTCCCCTGCTGCCCAAGAAGGCGGATCAGCTGAAGACCATAGTACTTGAGTGGAGCGACTTCTCGCTCAGGTGTGTGAGGCTGGGCCTTGCTCGAGGGGGAGTTGCATGTGGATAGAATTTTGCACAGGTTCAGTCAGTCTACAGGATCCACCCTTACTGGTTATACAGTTGATTTGGGATGTGTGAGCCTCTG
This sequence comes from Perognathus longimembris pacificus, assembly GCF_023159225.1. Lineage (NCBI taxonomy): Eukaryota > Metazoa > Chordata > Mammalia > Rodentia > Heteromyidae > Perognathus > Perognathus longimembris. The sequence continues at coordinate 3,705 of NW_025960508.1, forward strand.
TGGTATCTATTTATTCAAGTCCCTTCCTTGGTTTCTCTCCAAGTCTGTGTGGAGGATCTTCCCTCTGTCTTCCTTAAGGATTGCATGTTGCAATGGCAGTAGGGGCTTTGCCCGGCTGTTTAGTTTTGTGGAGTCTGGGCTGTCAGAATTCTCATTTGTATGGAGAATATTCATTGTAATGCTCACATCTGTTTTTCATTTGATAAGGTTAGGCCTTATCAATAGAGAATGGTAAGCACTCTTAAAAGTGAAATAAGCCCATAGATTTAAAAATTCATTTAACTCGGAATTCTTTTCATATTAAATGTTTTAAAAATTGGGAAAAAAAAGTTTTCCTTTGTTTTTTTGGAGGGGGAGAGTTAACAGAGGTTGTGCTCAGATATTGATGAATGGAGAATTGAAAGGGATTCCTTTAAAGATGACTTAGACTCCAGTAGGGAGAGGGTAGTTTTTCTGCCAGTGGAGAGATGCAGTAGTTGCAGCCCGAATGTGATAAAGTATGTCTACAACATTGGCTGTTATTGATAGGACACACATTGCCATGAGCTGCATTGTTAGTGCCGGAGTTTTGCCTTGGCTGTGCAGGGAGAGGGTGGGGATAGTTGAATAATGAAGAAAGGTATTCCCCAAATCTTTCAATCTATGTCAATATTAAATTGATTTTTAAATTAAAAACAAAATTATGTCTTGAGTACTGTTAGCATTGGCTAAGATCCATGCACTTACATAAATGCTGTTTGTGCAGGCTATCAATCATTATTAACAGCCACAGAGGGAAGAGTCCCTGAAGAACTCACAGAACTGGGATACTACTGCTAGCTCTTAATATATCTTCTTTTCCTACAGGAATCCTACGAACACATGGCTAAACTGAGAATCACAAGAGAACACCTTCTGAGTGCAACTGTCCAGCAGGTAAGAAATGAAACTTAACTAGGTTCCATCTAGGGGAGAGCATTTGCAAACAAACGATCATATGCCTGTCAGGTCTACCTGTAACAGTAACAGAGAAAGAATGCAGACCCAACTGCTTTAAGAAAATCAACATGTCTCCCTTTGACAGATGGTGAGTAAAGCCACAAATATTATTTTAAGCAGCATACCAGTGTCTGTGAGGGGAAAAAAAAGAGCTAATCACCATGAAAAATATTGGCAAGGGGATATACAAATTTCTTAGTATCCCGGATTGAAAAGTCATCTTCAATTTTATTAAATAACTTCAGTGTTCGTGGTGAACCTGGTCTGAATAGCTGTGAAGCCCTGGTGTCTAATGTTATATTAGTGAAGAGTTTTTTGTGGTTATTATATTCGCAAGTGATCTGACCTGTAGGTAAAAATGAAGACTAAAGGAAATTAGTTCTTTATTTTGTTCTCAGTACCTTGCCAGAAATATTCTTCCATGTTGTCCATTTTTTCTGTGTAGTTATAAGAAACCATAGTGACAGTGTGTATTAGAAGGATAGAGACGAAAGGGTAGTGAATGAGCACCGCCACCCCCCACCCCCGAATCATTAAATCTTCATTCAGAGACTTCTGAGCCTTGGTTGTTGTCTGTAGACCTAACAATTTAAAAGCTCTTGGAATATGGCCAGGGGAAGGCATTTAGTGGATACAATATTATATAAGGCATCAAAACTCCCATGAATCTCAAGAAGTTCTTTAGATAAACATGGTGAATGTATTTATGAACATTCTAGTTTCTTTCATCCTTATGCATGGAAAATGAGTCTTTTTCTCTCATATGGAAGAGCTCATTTCAATGTAGTCATGTGCTTCATAATGACACTTCAACCCAAGACAGGTCACAAATATAACAGTGGACCCCTAAGATTGTGTAACCTAGTGATGTCATAGCCAGCTTAGTTTGTGTGAGTGAGCTGTGTGATGTTTGCTCAGCAGTGGGATGGCAACAGCACAGCCCTTAGAACACGCCCCAGTTATGATTAAGCTGCAGGTGACTGTGAAAAACTTTGCGGCTGCTGTTCACTGCTGGCTCACGCCTGTAATCCTGGCTACTCAGTAGGTGGAGATCTGAGAATTGCAGTTCAAAGCCAGCCTAGTCAGCAAAGTCTATTTGACTCTTATCTCCAACAAACTAAGAAAAAGCTGGAAAAGGCACTGTGGCTCAAGTGGTAGAACGCTAGCCTTGAGCACAGAGAGGCTCAGGGATAGCACCCAAGACCCTGAGTCCAAGCCCGGGACTGGGGATAAAAAGGACTACTGCCTGTAATTTCTTATAGTTTGCGGTTGGTTTTTGTCTCATGATAACTAGTTCATGCACAGTTTAGACTTTTCAATTTTCAGGTTATACAGCATAAAAGCTTTTAGTATTTGTATTTAGTATTTGTATTTGACCATCTTTGAGATATATTATTTTTTCAGTGAAGGCTTTTGATGAGAAGACAAAGCGTGGATGTTTGACATTGTGTGTTTCATCCTGAGTAGTTGAGAAAGACCTCAGAAGTAAGATATTCAAGGGAAGAACTTTTCCAGGACAGGAATGAAATCACAGCTGCCCCTGCCCCATAGAGATGATGTTAATTTCCCCGACAGTGGGTAGGGTAGGTATAGGACTTCACAAATCACACCTGGCAGGAAAGAGCATCTTTTGAATATACAAAAAAATCCAGTACACGGGCTGTGTGTATGTGGGGAGCTTAAATTTAATTTGGAAGATTCATAACAAACTTGGTAAAATGTTGAAAAGTGACCACACTCAGTTCTATTTCCAGAGGAGATACTATTGTTTTTATGATGCTTCATGTAGGCCAGTGATTGAACTCTTGTCATCTGGGGAGAAAGCTATTATCCTTAAGAGTTTGCTGTATATTCCCTGGGATGATTATTACAGACCTTTGTTTTTCCATCTTGCTTTTTTTGGGGTCAGTCCTGGGCCTTGGACTCAGGGCCTGAGCACTGTCCCTGGCTTCTTCCCGCTCAATGCTAGAACTCTGCCACCTGAGCCACAGCGCCCCTTCTGGCCGTTTTCCATATATGTGGTGCTGGGGAATCAAACAGAGAGCTTCTTGCCACTAGGCCATATTCCCAGCCCTGTTTTTCCATCTTAATGTGATAAATGAATAATAAACAGCAATTCTCTTGGGTGTTGTTTATTGGTTGCTCTATCACCTGCTTTCCTTCTTGCCACCACTAGAACTCTGCATTACATCAGTTTTTACCTGGTTCCTTGGGAGGGAACTCTGAAGGGGCACATTCAAACACACAGAACCAGATGGGGTTTTTGGTGAGTTACAGAAATAAACTCAGTTCTGCTTGTCCAATAACAAGACATCACCCAAACGCAGGCTTTGTGTTAAAAGATTCTGGAGAAAACCAGCTGATGCAGGATTATCTTAGGGAATGAGCTGGCTGGCCAAAAGGGCTTAGAAAGAAGATATGGCACTTCCCACCTGATTTGGCTTGAACCTCTGTTCGCCATGTGTGACTAAGACTTGTCACCCAGACATCTGTTTGCAGGACAGAGTGAGACAAGTGTGACCTCAACTCAGTTCCTGTGGACACATGCCCATCCATTGAAGTTGACACTCTTGATGACAGGCTGAGTCTCAGAGCCAAGGGTCGGTAGCAAAGAAGCAAATTTGTGTTGTTTGTACTCACTGATGGCTTCTGCTAGAACTCAGGTCTTACTGGGGTTTTCCCAGGTAGCCTCTGTGGGAAGGCTTTGAGGACGATTTTATTGAATGGCTTCTCACAGTAGGAGAGGCTCTTTGTGATTTACTTTCTATAACTAGGAGAGTTTTAAGTGCTAGCAATCTTAGGATTTGTCCCCTGGGCAGAGGGACTCCAGAGCTAGAAGCCTAATAAGGAATCCAGAATGAGCTGGATATGTCTAGACTGCAATCTTAGATCTGATACTAAATAATGGTGTGACTGTGATCAAATGAATGCACTTCATTTTTTCACCAGGAAAAAAAAGACTAGAAATTCCTTCTCCATTGTACGATTTATGTAAATTGTTTGGCATATTAGTGTTTAGAGCTTAAATAATACTTCTGTTTTTTTTTGTGTTGGTTTTTTTTTTTGTAAGTTTCTCAGAAAGACTAGGCAAATTCTCTTACCACTAAAGCTGCACCCACAGTTCATTAGTCTTTTTCTTACATTCCTTCCTCTGCTCCACAGAGGAACAAGTGGGAAATGTTGCAAAAGTTGCTCAGAACCTAAAGCTAATGTACATGGCGGTTAGTTAAACATCTGTAGGTCATTTATAAAGATAATCTTGCCTGTAAGTATCTCTTGGTGTTGTAGCAGTGGAATTTGGGGTTTTCATGATACCTAGTTTTGTCTCCAAAGTGTTCACCAAAATGACAGGGGAAACAGACCATTTAGACCGAAGCATACCGGGTAGAAAGACTTGGATTTATGGGCATGGACTTAGTAAAGAGTGTCTTTACAGCTTCAATATGAGATATTTACCAAAATGAGTGTCTTCTCCATCTGACTCGTAGACCTATTCAAATCAGATTTATTTATACAGTGATATTTATAACATAAAATTGGACAGTCATTATTATATCATCTTTGTCCTCAGTAGAAAGGCATATTGACCTTTTTTGTAAGATCAAGAGACGCTCTAGAAAACCAAAAGAAAATTTACTTTTAAGAACCCCAAATAATTCATCAAAGCTATGTTTAGCAGATTTGCGTTAGCAATGGCAGAGACAAGGAAATAACAGCTGCTATTTGTGGCTTGATCCCTGTCATACCTGATTGTCTCTAAGAGAGTAACTTGGCTCGTCACTATGGCTACAGAATTCTACTTCAGGTTGTGTTCTTTGGATCTTCCATGAAGTATGCATAAAGCAGGCATATTTACAGAAAGGTTTCTCTGTCCAGCCAATGAAGAACGATGGGAATGGATACACCATTCAAGTGATAAGAACTCATTCATCAGTACCAATTGGCCTCCTCATCCTATTAGGTGTTGAAAAGATATGTCCCAGCCATCCCAGAGGACCATGCAGAGATCATCACAGACAGGAGAAGAAGGTTCAAAAGGAGGTTTATTAGTGGGGCCATAGTTCCCATGGGAGAGGGAGCTACATGGTGTCTGCACCTTATCCAGGTGGCAGCTTCTCTCTCTGGGGGTAAAGGGGAAGTAGATAGGTAGTGAGTAGGAGTGGCTCATTAGGTATGGGTGGATCTGGGGGCTAGTGGGAGGAGCTGAGGACCTGAGGCTAAGGAAATGCAAACAGGTATAAGAACCTCTGTGGTGTCATCCATGTAGAATAGGAAATGAAGAAGGCCACCTTGGCTTTTTCATTAACATGTTACACAATCTTGTGCAAATCATTTCCACATATGGCTTTTTACAAACTGGTCATATCATTGTAAGTAAGAGCTGGGCAATAACGACTTAGCATCTTAGTCAATTCTCTACCTAGCATAAATTCTAAACAGTACCAGATTTTGGGATTATTTTTTGGGGGAGCAAATAAGGCAGACTTGCCCTGTATCCTCATGGAGTTTCTAGTTCCATGAAGATGACACCAAATGTTATTTGAAAAGGACTTTCCATGTGGGATAAGCAAAATCAAGAGGAGTACATTTTGGAGCATATAACCTAAATCTATGAAATGTTTACAATATGGGAAGTTGTTTAAATGGTTTGGTGGTAGAGAAAGAAAACTATACTTATGTTTCGAAATTCATAATAGAATCAATATGGCTCCTGAGAAAATCTGTAGGAATGGATACAAAGTTTGTTGGTTGCCTTTTGAATTTCTAAGATTTGATGGATAGGTAGATAAAGGTACACTGGTAGGTGATCTGCTGATATTCCAAATGAAAGAAACATGATATTTTTTTTCTTGGTCATGGGGCTTGAACTCTGGGCCTGGGCTCTGTCCCTGAGCTCTTCAACTCTACCACCTGAGCCACTTTCTAAACATGATTTTTAATATAGAATGGACAGCCTGTTCTATAAGATGATAGTCTATTCTATTCTATGAATAGTGAGATTAAAGTTGAGAACTTCTTGTGTGGAGTGTTTAACAGCTACAGGTAAAAAGTGAGACTAGAAGCCATCTGGTGGTGGCTCAGTTATAATTCTAGCTTCTTAGGAGATTGCAATCTGAAGGTTGAGATTCAAAGCCAGCCTAGGCAGGAATTTCCATGAGTCTCTCACCTTCAATAGCCACCAAAAAGCCAAAATAGAGCTGTGGCTCAAGTGATAGAAAGCCAGCCTTGAGCAAAAAAGTTAAGGGACATTGCCCAGGCCCTGAGTTCAAGCCCTAGTATGAGCATACACAGAAAGTAGATACTTCTTAAGGTATCCTCTATACTTATGAAATGACTATTTACAAAATGGGAGTAAATGCCAACAAGCGCAAGTACCCCTCATTCCCAAGTGGGAGCAGTACAGATCCTGGTGATGGATTGAGGTCGCCCCAGTATGGTGATGGACGTAAATGGTCACGCTTGCTTTGAGATAGAGCACTCTTCCCCCTGGTGTCAGAGCCTTTGTGTTCCTTTGCTAATCCAGTGGATTTGAGCATATAAAACTCCATGTCTTGCTGTATACATTTTCAATGATATAGAGAACAGAAACAGTTTTACCTTAAGAAACTTGAATAAGCAACTTGAGATGGTGAATGTTATGGAAATGAAAATGGCAGATATTCTCCACTTCCTGTGACACAGAACAGGGCACAGTGATGAGGGTGCCCGCACGAATGTCCCCAGTAAGTCTTTCTGAGGCCTAATGAATCCAACAGGCTGGACATGACATGCTCAGTGACCTTTCTGCTGAGAGTGGACAAGGACAAGTTGCCTTTTGAAGGTTTGTTCTTGTTCTCTTTTGTCTGCCTTGTTTACAAATGAAGAAGCTAATTCTTCCAATTCTTGCTCTGTGATGCTTGGCTTGGAACTTGAGGCCTTTTCCTTGCTTCATTTAAACCACTCCTCCAGTTCCTTTTTTTTTTTTTTTTTGGCTTTTGAGTTATCTTTGGATAGTCTTTTGGGCTGGCCAGCCCTCCCCTTCCTCTATCTCTTCCACCCTTTCTCCCTTTCCTCTGCCCTTTTCACTCTTCTTCCCCTTTAACTCCTCCTCCCCTCCCTCCCCTGCTTTTCATTTGATCAGGTGGTCTCAAGACTGTGCTCCTCCCTACCTCTGTTCCCCAGTATCTGGGAAACAGAAGTGTGCCACGATGTCTGGCTTCCTTTCCCTTTCTCACTGTAGTAATTCCGTTGGTAATTATGTAAAAGGATACCAATACTATATGGAATTTCAATTCACTGTACCTTATTCGATGTGTGGGAGCAAGCATTCTTTCAAGGCCACAGTCTGCTCTGCTTCTGATTGCTTTGTAAGGGTGTAAAATCAACACTGTGACATGACCAAAATGGAAGCCATCCAAGGACCTATCATGAAAAACTGTTTGGGTGCCCTCCTTACCATGTTAGAGACTTTCTGGGGTGGTTTGGTGGAAGTGGAGAATGTGAAAACTGTTTATGGAAGACTCTGAGCTGCAGGCTGAAACCTGAAACCCAGGATATGACTGGCTACACCTAGAAGCATTGCTACCTAACCTGGCTTGCCAAGATGGGTGAAGTTTGGTGGGGTGGTTTTAAAGTGCCATGGAATTTCACAATGCCCCCATCCCTCCCCAATTTGTGTTAACATTGGTGATTCTTACGTGGAGATAGGAGGAACTGAGCTAAATAGGAGTTCACTGCTCCACCAGTTTCTTCCCAATTGAATTGCGAGCTATCCCTTGTCTTCTTTGGTGATGGACAAAATCAGTAGAGAAAGCAAATAGTTTCTCCAACCCATCAGCTCTAAGATACCTGAAATGCAGGTCAATGTTGCACTTGTGTATAGTAGATACAGCCACAGCCATGAACTTTGGGCTAGTATTCCAACAGCTAGAATAAGTGGAATTAATACTGTCATTCAACTTACTGTGGAAGTTCTTCCCCTCAAAATTTGGAATTTCTATGAGTGCAGGATAATTTGGAATTGCGATGACACTTCTGACGTCATTGCATCCAGAGATGTCACTGCCTCTTCAGTTGAAGGCCTTATTCTCTTCACGAATGGTAGTTGAAATGTATTCATTTCCCTTCATAATGTGTTCCTTACATTGATCACTAGATTCATGCAGTTTTTGTTATAAGGGCATACTTATAGGCTTTGACACCTAAAATGTAAAAAAAAAATTATAATTTCAATTTATAGGCGTTCTGGTCTTCATTATGGACATGAAGCTTTAATTCTTGTATTTAAAATATATTCACACGTTATAAAATACAATGATCATATTTACTCTAATTGAGTAAATTGTAGCAAGTTCTGGCTTGTACATTATGGTATAACTGGGAGTCAGAATATATGTCTAGATAGTCTTCTTTGTTATCGGTTCCTCTCGCCACTTCTCCCACTCTTCTCACCTCTTTTCCTCCTCTTCCTTCTCCCTTTTCTTCCAAAAGAGCTCAATGTTCCTCACTGAAAGTGAGGAACATATTCCTTAATCTGTTAGCACTAGAAAGTTGGGGAAATGCACAATGTAACCCACTGTGATATACATCACAAACATCAACATCTCTCACCCCATCCGTCTGCCTTAAAGTCTGAGATTTTTTTAAAGCCTTTAAGTCATCCCAGTTTTTTGACATGTTTCTGTGCATTTTTTCATTTTTTCTTTGTGCTTTTTTACTTTTTGGTGCTTGCACCAGGGCTTGTACACAGGTCCTGAGTGCTATCCCTTAGCCTTTGCACTCAAGGATAGTGGTCTACCACTTGAACCACAGCTCTGTTTCCTGATTTTTTGGTGATTAATTGTAGATAAGAGACTTTCTGGTGCATGCTTTCTTTGAACCTTGATTCTCAGAGATCATTCTCTTGAGGATTACAGACATGAGCCACTGGCACCTTGCTCTTTTGAGCTTTTATTCTTCACACATATGCACATAGAGTCTTGTCTACAAGTTGCTGCTGCCATTAACTTTTTAATATAGTTATTGTTAACACTAGAGATTTTGTTGAGCAGTTAATGTTTAGCTGGCAAAATAGTATCTGCAACATAACTTTCCCCCAAATTACAATGTCCCTTAGTATCTGAAGTGGGTTGGCTCTACAACCCATGTGGCTAATGAAGTTCTCCTGATATAAAACAGTATAATATTTGCATATAAACTACAAACATCCTTCATATGCTTTGTCTTCTCTAGATTGCTTACAGTAAGTAATATAATTGAAATAATGTGTAGCTAGATTTTATACCATATTATAGGGCATTATGACAAGAAAACAGTGTGAATGTGTTTTAGTACAGATGCACTGCTTTTCCCTTAAAGATGTACAATCTGTAATTGGTTGAATTTGCATATGCAGAGTATTTATTTGTGCATTATTTATAGAAACTATGCTGTAAGAAAGTTGGTCTTTGGTAAAATGATGATGGTTCTATGTTGAAACTGAAATGGAATCCAGGAGGAGACTGTGAGTTTTGTGTCTGCATTTAAATGACAGGCAAGATCTTGAGAAATTACTAATAATGTAGCCAATATTGACTGAGAAATCCAATGCATTTCACAAAGAGAGTGTAAATCTGGCCACAATTTAACGAGTACAACAGAAGGAAAAATGAAAGACTATCTTGTTCCCATTGAAATGAATGTCCACTGTCATCAGGTGTTTGAGCAGGGAGTTGTGGATAGCTCTTTGGCCAAGCAAAGCACATTTTATACGTGTCTGGTAGGACATGCAATAGAATGACACAGCAGCTCTACAAGCTATTGAGCTTTGTTGAGTGATAGTTTTCCCTTCCGTATATCGTTTCAAACTATGGGCTCAAGGAAGTCTGAACATAAAAATGACTTTTTGTTTTGACAGACCTGGGGCTTGAACTCAGGGCCTGGGCACTGAGTATCTTTTGCTCAAAGCTGGCACTCAGCTCTACTCTGAACTATCTGGTGGTTGGAGCTTAGTGTCTTGTAGACTTTTCCTGCCCAGGCTTGCTTTGAACTGTGATCCTCAGATCTCATTTCTGAATAGCTAGGATTGTAGGCATAGGCAACCAGTACCTGACTTCCTGACTTCCTGAATTTTGCTCCTCTGTCCTCTGTCCTCCTCCTCAGGCCCCCTTCCTTCCTTCCTCCTCCTTTTTTCATCTTTCTTCTTTTTTCCCCTTCCTCCTCCTTTTTTCATCTTTCTTCTTTTTTCCCCTTTTCTTCATTGCTTTGCTTTCTGAGAGAATTCAATGATCAGCCAACCATGAAATGGGAAAGTGGACCAAATAAGGCTGGATAATTTATTTGAGCCAAACAGAGGTATTATAATCTATTAAAAATATTTAGCCAAACACACTGTATTCGTGACTTTATCTCATAACCCTGCAGATTGTCTGGTAGTTGCCCAGGACCTGAGGCAGGAAGGCGGACCCATGTGCCTGAACTTTCCAGTCATGTCTTTGCAACTGGTAGTTTTTAATAAAAGAAAAAACTCTAACATTGTGAAATTACATCAGTGAAGAAACCATAGCTTTTTATTTTCTTGTATATGCTTTTCTTCTGTGCAATGTTATTCAATGCCCTAAATTTCAGCTACTTTTGAGATATTTTCTTGAATGTTGAGATTAGTCTGGAAATCAGGCTAGGAATAAATGAAATGCTGGTGTGGTAATAAAATTTATGTTACCATTTTATGAATATGAAAATGTCTAATTGTTATAACACAAGGTATCTTTGGATTAAGAAGTCTAGGACATTTTATTCTTTTACACCTTTTTTTTAAAGCAGGAAAACCTTTGCTTCTACCATCAGTCTTGAAGCAGAAATCCCAGAAAAAAGAATTTTATAATCAGTCACAAAGAATTCCTACACGCATCATGTATCCCTTCCTCATCATTTCCCATTTCTTAGGAGTCTCCACATTGTTTAATTGTAATCATGTGCAACTAGCATTTTAAAGCTTCACACTGCTTTCACATTTATGGGATATGATGAGAAGATTAAGAATGGTTGAAACTCAAGAGTAAATACAGGAAACTTAAGAGTAGATGTAGAAATGTGACTCCACCAGGCTTTCATGGAGCACACATTACCCCAGTGGGCTTCACGTTGTGGCCATCCATGTATAGAAGAACACACTAGAAGGTGCACTCTCCCAAACAACCCTCATTCTAGTCAGGCCCCTCTCCTGTACTCTGCTTTGCAATTCTGTAGCAGGAATCTAAACTCTGGTTTCCTTCCATTGCATTGGTGTTGTTTGACCTGACTTTCCCTCAGCTTGGAACTTACGCATATGGGACTCAGGTGGCAGGGCCCTGCCTTTCCAGGGCCTGCACTTAGTATTCAATCTATTGTGGAGCAGAGGGATGTTCATGACCCATAGCAAAACACCTCCCACGTCCCATAAAGTGACATGTTGTTTCTATTAAGGGATCATTTTCTTAAGTGAAATCATGACCAGTCATGATGGCATGGAAGTATACAGAGGCCAAGTGACTATGTGTTACTTTAATTACCAAAGAAGTAACTATTATGATTCCATAATGGTTCAAAGAAGAATTTTAAGACTGAAACAGTGGTTTTATTGTTTCTTTAGTTCAGAAGTAATTGAAATGGAATATGTAAATAGAGTCAAAGTGGACTTTTCCAAGTGAGAAAGAGAAGCCAATTGCACTTCGAAAGAAACTATATGACTATAGCAAGAAAGACATCGCCAATTAACAAATATTTATTTTCCTTTGCTATTCTCTGCTATTTATCCTGTTACATAGTAGTGGAATGAATTAGGAAGAGAGTGATGTAGAGTGCATGGTTTTCCATTGCAACACAAACTCTATCTATCTATCTATCTATCTATCTATCTATCTATCTATCTATCTACCTACCTACCTACCTACCTACCTACCTATATTTTTGCTGTTCCCGGGGTTTGAACTCAGGCTTGGACACAGTCCCTGAGCTTTTTTTGCTTAAGGCTAGCACTCTGTCACTTGAGCAATAGCTCCACTTCCAGCTTTTTGGTGGTTAATTGAAGAGAAGAGTCTCACAGAGTTTTCCTGTCCAGGCTGGGTTAGAACCTCGATCCTCAGATCTCAGCCTCCTGAATAGCTAGGATTACTGGCTACAGCCACTGGCTTCCAGCTTACTTTCCCTATAGTCTTAAACTATATAGGAATCAACTCTTTGGTAAGCTTTTTTCCATTTTTATGTTTATATTACTAATGATTATTTTGTCTCTATTTTCCTATCTTATGATTATTTAATTATAAGACAATTGTTTATTTTTTATTTGATTAGTTATTTAAAGGACGGGTCTTTGGGGCTTTATATCATAGGATCCAAAGGTAGCACTAATGTCTGTGAACCTTAAAATTATACTACCACTTTTTTGATGACCAAAGCTCATTAGAAACTGGAGCCTGTGGCTCAGGCCTGTAATCCCAGATCCTCATGAGTTTGGAGGATTGTGCTTTGAAACCCGCCCTGGGCAGGGAAGTCCATGACATCCATCCTCCATGAACCACCAACGTACCAGAAATTGTGCTATTTCTCATGGGGTAGCAGGCCAGCATGGAGTGACAAAGCTAAGGGACATAGCCCAGTCTCTGAGTTCAATTTTCAGTGCTGGCTCAAAAACCAAAACCCCACCAAAACACAAATGACCTGAAAGACTCTAGTCCCTGTGCGTAGGAACTAATAATTTGTCCTACTACTGTGAAGGGAAGAGCTTCTGAGTTCTTACAAAAACTATCTTTAAGTATTTGTGCAAAGGAGTTGCCATTTGACAAAGCAGTTTATGAATATGGCCCATCTTAACCCACCTCACCCCTTTCAACATTCTTGCCCCTCCTTCCTCTGCCCAGCCCTTCCGTTTTCTTACTTTTGTAGTATGTACAATGAATTCTTGACTACAATTCCCCCCTTCCCCTTCATTTGTCCCCCGCTCTCCCCCTTGCCCCCACTTGATGAGCTGCTGTTTTTCACCCTTATGCTTTGGGAAGTAATGATAAGCACCACCCCCCCGCCGCCAGTACTTCCTCAGAACTTTCTAGATTCCTAAGAGTGGTCATTGTAAATGTCTAACACAAGAATAAATAGGATAGCAAGATATGAGAGGGTTAAAGACATGCTTTAATCATAATCTTTGTGATTCGAATAAAGAAATGTTGTTGAATAAAGACACTGCACATTCCTGTTGGATATTTCTCACAGAGTGAACACAGTGCTGTCCCAACTCTTTTACTATATTTAAGTTTTTGGCTCATCACTGGTATTTGTTTCATAATCTAACAAAAAGATCACGTGTCTCTTGCTAGCGAAAGCTGCAGAGGAGGGAATGCTTATTCTATGAGTAGAGAGAGAAGGAAGGCTGGAGAGATGTTTGTGCTTGTGGAGAAGCTTATTTTATTTTTTTTTTAATAAACGCAGGCCATGTTTGCCACCTCCCGAATTTTGCGCTACTCTTTTCGCTGTCCTAGCTTTGACTTAGTTTGTTTTATGTTCTCGTTTGGTTAGTTCCTTGAATATCCCATCTAATTTACATCTTATTCATTTTTGTGTTGCAGCTTCTGACAACTGTCTTGAGTCCACACTTCTCTAGATTTTTATACCTAGCAGCCATTTGGCTTCTACTTTTCCTGATCTCTCTCTTCCTCTCTCACTACCTGTGCCTAATGTTGAGGTTATAGTATCCAAAATAGCTCAGGCCTCAGCCACCTTGGTGTGTTCATGCTATCTGTCCCTACCTGCCTCAGTGTCTGTACCTTTTGGCTGGTTTCACTCAGATTATGGCCAGAGAATGGCTGAAGTAAATAACAGGAAGGAAGCAAGGAAATGTATGGTGATTAGCAGTTCTTTGAGGGAAATGTTTACCTTTATTCACAAACAGTGTATGTGTTGGTAGTTTTCCTATTGCAGAGAAAGAGAGTGTTGATTCTAAATGTTAGTTTTTAACATGAGAATCTTAAGCATTATATGTTATAACTCTCAGAAATGTTAGGTGTTTCAGAATCATTAAAAAATATTTATTGTCTTTTTTCTCCTTTATTGTCAAAGTGAAGTACAGAGGGGTTACAGTTTCATATATAATGCAGTGAGTACATTTCTTGTCAAATATGTTAGCTCCTCCTCCCCTCCACATGCCTACCTCTTCCCTCCTGCTTCCCCTTCCACCCACGAGTTGTACGGTTGGTTTACACCAAATGGTTTTGTGAGTATTGTGTTTGGAGTTGTTTGTATTTTTATCCTTTGTCTATTGATTTTGATATTTACTTTCTCTTCCCTAGCTCTAATACACGTATATACAGTATCCAGGGTGCTCAGATGAGATACAGTGATAGTGGGGGTAAAACCACAGGGAGGGAATACGAGAAAAAATAAAAAGGGTACGGATTCATATCGCATGTTGAAAATAATTACAATAATGATATACCACTTGTTTCCATAACATGGAGCTCATTTCACTTAGCATCATCTTAAGTGTCCATAAGGGCATAGCTATTGGGCTATTATGACTTCGGCTTTGACTAGCCTAAACATGTACTAATTATTCCAAAAAAAATTTACTATGTGAAGTGAGCCAGACCTAAAGAAACATAGACTGTATTGTTTTCCTCATAGGAAAAACATTTTTTTTCTTATTTATTGTCAAAGTGATGTACAGAGAGGTTACAGTTGCATATGTTAGGCATTGGATACATTTCTTATACTGTTTGTTACCTCCTCCCTCACTTACCCTCCCCTCCCCCTGCCCCTCTCCCCCAGAGTTGTTCACTTGGCTTACACCAAACAGTTTTGAAAGCATTGCCTTTGTAGTCGTTTGTCTTTTTATCTTGTATCTCTCGGTTTTGGTATTCCCTTTCACTTTCCTAATTCTAATACCAGTATATACAGTTTCCAAAGTACTCAAATAAGATAAACTGATAGTGAAGGTACAACCGCAGGAAGGGGATACAAGAGCATCATCAACAGTAGAAGCTACAGTTACACATGGCATGTTGAAAGTAATTACAGCAGTGATATAACAGTTGTTTCCATAAAATGGAGGTTGTTTCACTTAGCCTCATCTTATGTGTTCATAAGAGTATTGCTGTTGGGCTCTTGTGATCCTCTGCTGTGACTAGCCTAAACCTGAGCTAACTATTCCCTATGAGAATAGGGAATCCTATTCATAGCATAGAATCCATGTTTCTTTGGGTCTGGCTCACTTCACTTAGGATAATTTTTTCCAAGTCCTTTCATTTCCTTACAAATGCGGCAATGTCATTCTTTGAGACAGAGGTATGAAATTCCATTGTGTATATGTACCACATTTTCCTGATCCATTCATCTACTGAGCGTTACTGGGTGGGATCCATATTTTAGCTATGCCAAATTGTGCTGTGATGAATATTGTTGTGCTGGTGGCTTTTGTGTGTTCTTCTCTGTGGTCTTTGGGTAGATGCCAAATGTGGGGCTGCTGGATCATAAGGGAGCTCTATGTTTACCTTCTGAGAAATCTCCATACCACTTGCCAGAGTGGCTGAACAAGTTTACATTCCCACCAACGATGAAGTAGGGTTCCCTTTTGTCCACATCCCCTCCAACATTTATTATTGTTAGTTTCTTGATATAGGTCATTCTTACTGGGGTGAGATGGAATCTCAATGTTGTTTTGATTTGCATTTCTTTTATGGCCAGAGATGTAGAGCACTTTTTCATATGACTCTTGGCCATTCTCATTTCCTCATCAGACAAGTCTCTTTGTAAGTCTTTAGCCCACTTGTTGAGGGGGCTGTTGGTTCTTTGCGGTTTTGTTTTGGAGGAATTTAATTTTTTGTAGTTCTGCATATATTTTAGATATGAGGTCTTTGTTCATTGTATGGCTGATAAAGATCTTTTCCCAATCTGTAGGCTTTCCATTCATCTTGTGAGCTATGTCCTTTGCCCTGCAGAAGCTCAGCAATTTGATGCAATCCCATTTGCTCGTCCTTTTTGTGATTTGTAGCATTTATGGCTCTTTGTTAAGGCAGGTCTGTCCTGTGCCAAGGAGCCCAAGTGTTTCTCCTACTTCTTTTAGTGCTTTCAAGGTATCTGTTATAATTTCAAGATCTTTGATCCATGTGGAATTGATTTTGGTGCAGGATGATATATAAGGATTCTAATTTTGCTTTGTTGTGGGTGTTGAACCAGTTTTGCCATCACCATTTGTTAAAGAGGCTATCTTTCTTCCATCGTATTTTTTTAGCTCCTCTATCAAAGATTAAGGGGGCTTAGTTCTGTGTGTTCACTGCTGGATCTTCAATTCTGTTCCATTGGTCTTCAGGCCTGTTCCATTGCCAATTCCAAGCTGTTTTTATAGCTATAGCTTTATAATACAGCTTGAAGTTTGGTATTGTAATTCCTCCGGCATTGTTCTTTCTGCTTAGGATTGTTTTTGCTAGACGGGGGGTCATTTATTTTTCCATATAAATTTCTGGATTGCTTCCTCAATTTCATTAAAAAATGGTGTTGGGATATTAGTGGGTATTGCATGGAATTTGTAGATAGCTTTTGGCAATATTGCCATTTTGACTATATTAATCTTCCCAATCGAGGAGCATGGGAGGTTTTTCCATTTCCTTAGTTCTTTTTTTTTTTTTTTCAAATTTTTATTATCAAAGTGATGTACAGAAAGGTTACAGTTTCATATTTTAGGCACTGGATACATTTCTTGTACAGTTTGTTACCTTGTCCTCATACCCCTCTCCCTCCTCCCCCTTTCCCTTCCCCCCCCCCACGGAGATGTTCAGTTCACTTACACAAACAGTCTAATCATAGAGGTCTTTCACTTCTTTGGTTAAGGTTATTTCTAGGTATTTTATGTTTTTGAGACTATTGCAAAGGGAGTTGCTTTCCTGACTTCAGCCTCTGTCTTCGTGTTATTAGCATATAGAAAGGCTGTTGATTTTCGAGGGTTTATTTTATATCCTGCAACTTTGCCAAAGTTTTGGATCTGCTCTAGTAGCTAGGGAGTAGAGTCTATGGTGTTCGTTAGGTATAGGATCATGTAATCTGCAAAGAGAGAAAGCTTAACTTCATCTTTCCTATTTGGATCCCCTTTTTGTTTTCTTCTTGCCTAATTGCTCTGGCTAGGAATGTTAAAGAGGAGGGGAGAGAGCAGACATCTCAATCTTGCTCCTGATTTTCAAAGGAATGGCTTTGGCTTTACACCATTTAGAATTATGCTTGCTGTTGGTTTGTAATAAACTGCCTTTATTATATTCAGGAATGTTCCTTGGAATCCCAATTTCTCCAGGATTTTTATCATAAATGGGTACTGGATTTTATCGAACGCCTTTTCTGCATCCAGAGATATAACCATGTGGTTCTTTACCTTGCTCTGGTTGATGTGGTGGATTACATTAATTGACTTGCGTATATTGAACCAACTTTGCATCCCTGGGATGGATCCAGTTTGAACATGGTGTATGATATTTTTGATGACCTGTTGAAGTCGATTGGACAGAATTTTGTTGAGAATTTTTGCATCTATGTTCATCAGGGAAATCGTTCTATAGTTCTGTTTTGTTGATGAGTCCCTGCCTGGTTTTGGGATGAGGGCTATACTGGCTTCATAGAATAAGTCTGGTAGTGAACGTTCTCTTTCAATTTCATTGAAGATTTTGAAAAATATTGGTGTGACTTCTGTTTTGAAAGCCTTGTAGAATTCTGCTGTGAATCCATCTGGACATGGGCTTTTCTCTGATGGGAAATCACTTATTGCTGTTTCTATTTCAAGGCTGGGTATGAGTCTGTTTAGAAGGTTTAAATCTTCATGGTTGAGTTTGGGGGTATCAATGTTTTCTAGAAAATCATCCATTTCTTCCAGGTTCTCGAATTTGTTGGCACAAAGGTTTGCAAAATAGTCCCTTATTGTGTTCTGAATTTTGGTTGTTTCTGTGGTGATGTTACCTGTTTTATCTCGGATCTTGTTTATGTGGGTGTGCTGCCATCGTTTTTTGGTCAGGTTTGCTAGGAATTTGACTATCTTGTTAATATTCTCAAAGAACCAAGGCTTTGTTTTGTTGATTGTTGCGATGGTTTTTTTTTCTCCCTCTCAAGTATATTTAATTCTGATTCGATTTTAATTATTTGCTTCCATCTATTGACTTGGGGGTATGGCTTCTTGTTCTCTTTTGAGAAGATTAAGGTGATTCCGTAAGTTGTTGAGTTGCTGTTTATCCAGATTGTTGGTGTAGGCACTCAGATATAAATTTCGTCTGAGTACTGCCTTTGCTGTGTCCCAAAGGAGGTGGTACTTTGTGCACTCACCTTGGTTGAATGCATAAATATTGAATTACTGGTCTAATTTCTTCAATGACCCACTGATGGTTCAGCAGTGTGTTGCTTAGTCTCCATGGATTGTATCATTTTGTGTGGTGGCTGTTTGAGTTGAGCTTTAATTTTAATCTATTGTGGTCTGAGGGAAGGCAGGGAATGATTTTGATACTTCTGAATTTGTACAGATTTTCTTTGTGCCCTAAGATGTGATATATTTTGGAGAATGTTTCATGGGCTGCTGAAAAGAATGTGTATTCTGGTATTGCTTGATGGAATATTCTGTAGATGTTGGTTAAGTCTAGTTGGTCTATGCAGTTGATTAGTTCTGTGGATTCTTTGGTCAGTTTTTGGCCTGTTGGTCTGTCCAGAGGTGACAGTGGAGTGTTAAAGTCTCCAACAATCAATGTGTTTGGGACTATGAGTGATTTTAGAGTCAGTAGTGTTGGTTTGATGAAATTGGGTTCTCCTGTATTTGGTGTGTGGATATTTAAGATGGTTATATCCTCCTGTAGGAGACATCGCTTTATTAGTATGTAGTAACCTTCTTTGTCTCTTCTTACCATTTTTAATTTGAAGTCGATTTTATCTGATGCTAGATTCCACTCCAGCCTGCATTTGGGGGCCATTTATTGGTAGATTTTATTCCAGCCTTTCACCTTTAGAAGAAGTTTGCTTTTGCTAGATAGATGTGTCTCTTGGAGGCAGCAGAAAGACGGATCTTGATGTTTGATCCAAGTAATGAGCCTATGTCGTTTGAATGAAGAATTAAGTCCATTAATGTTGAGAGTTAGGTTTGAGAGATGATCATTTGTCCTTTCATTGTAGCTATCTTGTTAAAAGCTGTGTCTTCCCAATTCTTGATCTAATATTCTGGTTTTCTATTTAGGGTTCATTTCTCTGTCTGTATTGGGATCTTGATTATTTTCCCTGTATAGTACATCTTTGAGGATTTTTTGTAAAGCTGGTTTGGTGGAGATACATTGTTTCAGTTTTTCCTTCCTGTGGAAGACTTTTATTTGACCTTCAGCTATGAATGAGAGTTTAGCTGGGTACAGCATTCTTGGTTGATATTTATTATTATTTAGGGTTTGGCATACCTCATTCCAGGATCCCCTTGCTTTTCATGGTCTCTGCTGAGAAGTCTGGGGTAATTCTGCTTGCTTTTCCTTTATTTGTGATTACTTTCTTCTCCGTAACATCTTTAAGGATTTTTTCCTTGGACTCTACTGATCCTGTTATGATCACAATGTGTCAGTGGATGTCCTATTCTGATCTGGTCGCTTTGGGGTTCTAAATGCTTCTTGTATCTGTATCGGCCTACGTTCCTGGATAGTTGGAAGTTCTTGGCTAATATTCTGTTAAATAGGTTGCATATTCCATTAACTTCTTTCTCCTGGTTTTCTCAATTCCTATTCGCCTCAAATAGTGCTTCCTGCTTGTGTCTTGGAGCTCCTGGAGTGATCTGTTTTATCGATTGGATTGGTTTTGTATTTTTGTGTGACATTTCTCCATAGATTCTAGGGAATCTTCAGCTCCTGAGATTGATCCTCTGCTTCACCTACTTGAGACTGTAGGCTAGTTACTTGATTTTGAATCTCTTTTCCTTCAGACTGGTCTTTCCTGATGATTTCCATGTCCTTGCTAGAAGTATCTCTTAGGTCCTGCATGGACATCTTTACATTATTAATTTGGTTTTGAGTGCTGTCTCTCAAATCTTTTAGCTGGGTAGTTATCTTTTCATATGACTCTTGAAGTTCATTTATCTTTCTCTTTGTTGAAGCCATGAAAACATCTATTACTTTATGGATGGATTGATGTATGGATGGATTCAAACTTTTCATTTAACATGTTTATCAGTAGACTTTGTAGAGCATTTTGAGGGTTCTCTTCTATGTCTTTGATTGACTGCTCTGCTTCCTGCTTGTTTTGAGTGGGAGATATGACTGCATTGTATGCCATCTTGTGTTTCTTCTGCCCATTTGGATTGGGAATGCCTATCTAAGAGCACCTGTGAGCACTGTTTAAGACCCAAAGCAGACCTTACCAAGCACTGTTGTGTAAATCTTAGAAGTTCACAATTATACACAGATACTTGGTATAACTGTATATAAAATTAGATTTGGTGTTCCTAAAAATACAATTTCAAAATAACAACCAATCCTGTATTCAATAGTTAATAAGTACTGTTAAAATACTATGAGTTGGATTTCTCTATAAACCACTTAGATTCACTTGGATTGAACAGGGATATCCTCTATCCAATAACCCAGCAATGATATTCACAGGCAGCATCATCACTGTCATGCAGATCTCCAAGAGCAGAGGCAGCTTGGCATCAAGTACGGAGACCTTTGTGTAGCGGACAGCACAAGAGGGGAGCCTTCGCCATATGATTGGTTTCCGGGAACTTCAAAAAACAAGTAACGTGTAAACACTTTGAACTCCCTCTGTCCAACCTCATACCTGACACACTCATGCAACCGCACATGAACAAAAAATTCCTCACAGGCGAGCCGACTCTCTCTCTCTCTCTTTCTCTCTCTTCCTCCCCGCCACACCCACATGCTCACTATAACACACTGTGCCGGGTCCTCCTGGATCTACATCCACATACCTATTTGCACATATGCAGACTTAGGCTTAGGAAGCACACTCTTGTACAGCATCAGGAACACACGCATGTAGGCAAGCAGGGGCACACACACGCACACGTGAGCGCACCCAGTACACAGTGGCTTGGAAGGTGCTAAGGGGTTTTCGAGGACTGTGGCCTACTTGCTCAAGTCCAGGGTGTTGGTCTCGTGGTGGGCGTGGCTAAGGAGCCCAGCGCTGCTTACTGGACAGTCCATTGGCACTTCGGCCTCCCCTTGCTGTCCTCACCAGTCTCCCATTCCCTGAACCATGCAGCTTCGGAGACCTGGGTAGCAACAAACTCTTCGGGAAAGCAATCAAGGCAGAAATGTCAATGTAACAGGACCACATGATTACGCCCCAGTAGTGCCCCAACCAAGGATGGCATTCGTTACCCCTCAGGTCTACACCCTAATGCCCAGCGCTGCGCGCAGAGAATGGACAGGCCTGTGCCCCAGAATCCCTTGCCTCTTCTCCCTTCTACTTGGTCCCAGGGTGGTGGGGCGCCCAACCTGGCCTTCCTAGCCACCACCTGCCATCTGCAGCTGAGTTCCTGAGGCTTGTCCCCTGCACACATACCTCCTTTGCTGATAACTCCCTCCGAGTTCTCTCTCCTAGCCCTCCTGTCCCTGCCTTGCTGCTCTAGACTGCTTTCAACCCACACATGCCTCTGCCTCACTGCCTCTTTGCCTCTGCCTCTGCTTCCCAATTTCCCCCTCCTCCTCTTGAGGTTCACAGGCTGCACACCTCCCCATGCACCTCTTCACTTCTTCTGGGGAAATTACAACTGCCTCACCCTGGCCTAGCCCTTCTTATCTTCTCCAAATCTCCCTCTGCTCTCACCCTCTGCACACCTGGGATCTCTCAGTCCTCTGGTGAACACCAATCCCCATTTATCTAATCTGTTGTCTGCCTGCTCTGTGCCCAAGCCCCTCTGCTCCTTTTCTGTGCACAGGAGGTTTGTGACAAGGTAGTAGGGAAGCGGCACTGCCTTCTGGTTTTATGACTGACATCCGATTGGTCTGGAAACGGCCTCTGCCCCCTTGGCCAAGACCACCTGAAGACCTTGCCTGGCTTGCTAGGCAGCAGCCCTGTGTTTTTCTGAGCAGGAAGGACTGCACATATGCGACCCACTATGCAGAAAAGCCTCCAGGGGGTGTCCGGATGTTTTGTTTCTCCATTCCTTGCCCACTTTGTTGATGTGTGCTTTCATTTGCATTCCAACAGGAACAGCCTTAAGGGAGGGGTAGTGAGGCTGCTTAGAGGTAGGCAGTTGGTGCTCACAGGCCAGCAGGGCCTCCTGGTGCCTCACTAACAGTGCATTTGCACCTGAGGTGCTGGGAAGCCTCTGGGCAGTGCCCATATGGTTTGGAGCTCTGTGACATGGCCAGGTACTAGGCGCCTCCTGCTGACTTGAGCCAGTGTTCCAACTGGAGTTGCCATAGCAAAAAGGGCACAGGGCCCCTTGGGGGTTCGCTGTAAGTTCTCACTAGTTCTCACAGGCCTTCGGGGATGCACAGGATGTGTAGAGCCGCACATCCCTCCCCTGACCATTCTGCTGGGAACGGCTTGGGCCAGGGTCCTAGGCAAATACACTTTCCACCTCCCCTCCTGCTCCATCTTCCCACATCCTGGTTGAACCCGTGTGACACAGCTCCCCACCGCCTCTGCCCTTGCCAGTCCTGGAAGTGGCTGGTGTATGGATCCGCCACCTCTCTCACAATCAACCTCATCTCTCTTGCTCAGAGCATAAGGGAGATACAAGGTTAGCAGGTCAGCGAATCTGGGCATCTCCTTTCTGCGCTAGTGTCTGCTTAACTCTTGTCTTCCGGCTTGCCTTGGCCTCTCTGGCCCAGATCCCTGCCTGCTACTTCCTGCTATTGAGCAGCCAAGGATTATACTGGCTAGAGGCAGTAGCTGGCAATCCTGGTGCCCGTGGCTCACAGCCATATGTTTTAGGCTCCTTCAGGAAGCTCTGCTAAGACACCAGGGAAAGGGATATCTGACCCTTCCCTGCCGTGACCAAGGCACACTAGCACCCAGCAATGATATTCATAGGCAGCATCATCACTGTCATGCAGATCTCCAAGAGCAGAGGCAGCTTGGCATCAAGTACGGAGACCTTTGTGTAGAGGACAGCACAAGAGGGGAGCCTTTGACATATGATTGGTTTCCGGGAACTTCAAAATCAAGTAACGTGTAAACATTTTGAACTCCCTCTGTCCAACCTCATACCTGACACACTCATGCAACCGCACATGAACAAAAAATTCCTCACAGGAGAGCCGATTCTCTCTCTCTCTCTTTCTCTCTCTTCCTCCCCGCCACCCCCACATGCTCACTATAACACACTGTGCCGGGTCCTCCTGGATCTACATCCACATACCTATTTGCACATATGGAGACTTAGGCTTAGGAAGCACACTCTTGTACAGCATCAGGAAAGCACGCATGTAGGCCAGCAGGGGCACACACACGCACACGTGAGCGCACCCAGTACACAGTGGCCTGGAAGGTGCTAAGGGGTTTTCGAGGACTGTGGCCTACTTGCTCAAGTCCAGGGTGTTGTTCTCGTGGTGGGCGTGGCTAAGGAGCCCAGCGCTGCTTACTGGACAGTCCATTGGCACTTGGGTCTCCCCCTGCTGTCCTTACCAGTCTCCCATTCCCTGAACCATGCAGCTTCGGAGACCTGGGTAGCAACAAACACTTCCGGAAAGCAATCAAGGCAGAAATGTCAATGTAACAGGACCACATGATCACGCCCCAGTAGTGCCCCAACCAAGGATGGTATTCATTACCCCTCAGGTCTACACCCTAAAGCACAGCGCTGCGCGCAGGGAATTGGGCAGGCCTGTGCCCCAGAATCCCTTGCCTCTTCTCCCTTCTACTTGGTCCCAGGGTGGTGGGGCGCCCAACCTGGCCTTCCTAGCCACCACCTGCCATCTGCAGCTGAGTTCCTGAGGCTTGTCCCCTGCACACATACCTCCTTTGCTGATAACTCCCCTCCGAGTTCTCTCTCCTAGCCCTCCTGTCCCTGCCTTGCTGCTCTGGACTGCTTTCAACTCACACATGCCTCTGCGTCACTGCCTCTTTGCCTCTGCCTCTGCTTCCCAATTTCCCCCCTCCTCCTCTTGAGGTTCACAGGCTGCACACCTCCCCATGCACCTCTTCACTTCTTCTGGGGAAATTACAACTGCCTCACCCTGGCCTAGCCCTTCTTATATTCTCCAAATCTCCCTCTGCTCTCACCCTCTGGACACCTGGGATCTCTCAGTCCTCTGGTGAACACCAATCCCCATTTATCT
>NW_025960509.1:0-44437 GCF_023159225.1 Perognathus longimembris pacificus
GTAGGCCTTCAACTGAAGAGGCAGTGACATCTCTGGATGCAATGACGTCAGAAGTGTCATCGCAATTCCAAATTATCCTGTACTCATAGAAATTCCAAATTTTGAGGGGAAGAAGTTCCACAGTAAGTTGAATGACAGTATTAATTCCACTTATTCTAGCTGTTGGAATACTAGCCCAAAGTTCATGGCTGTGGCTGTATCTACTATACACAAGTGCAACATTGACTGCATTTCAGGTATCTTAGAGCTGATGGGTTGGAGAAACTATTTGCTTTCTCTACTGATTTTGTCCATCACCAAAGAAGACAAGGGATAGCTCGCAATTCAATTGGGAAGAAACTGGTGGAGCAGTGAACTCCTATTTAGCTCAGTTCCTCCTATCTCCACGTAAGAATCACCATTGTTAACACAAATTGGGGAGGGATGGGGGCATTGTGAAATTCCATGGCACTTTAAACCACCCCACCAAACTTCACCCATCTTGGCAAGCCAGGTTAGGTAGCAATGCTTCTAGGTGTAGCCAGTCATATCCTTGGTTTCAGGTTTCAGCCTGCAGCTCAGAGTCATCCATAAACAGTTTTCACATTCTCCACTTCCACCAAACCACCCCAGAAAGTCTCTAACATGGTAAGGAGGGCACCCAAACAGTTTTTCATGATAGGTTTTGGATGGCTTCCATTTTGGTCATGTCACAGTGTTGATTTTACACCCTTACAAAGCAATCAGAAGCAGAGCAGACTGTGGCCTTGAAAGAATGCTTGCTCCCACACATCGAATAAGGTACAGTGAATTGAAATTCCATATAGTATTGGTATCCTTTTACATAATTACCAACGGAATTACTACAGTGAGAAAGGGAAAGGAAGCCAGACATCGTGGCACACTTCTGTTTCCCAGATACTGGGGAACAGAGGTAGGGAGGAGCACAGTCTTGAGACCACCTGATCAAATGAAAAGCAGGGGAGGGAGGGGAGGAGGAGTTAAAGGGGAAGAAGAGTGAAAAGGGCAGAGGAAAGGGAGAAAGGTGGAAGAGATAGAGGAAGGGGAGGGCTGGCCAGCCCAAAAGACTATCCAAAGCCAAAAAAAAAAAAAAAAAAGGAACTGGAGGAGTGGTTTAAATGAAGCAAGGAAAAGGCCTCAAGTTCCAAGCCAAGCATCACAGAGCAAGAATTGGAAGAATTAGCTTCTTCATTTGTAAACAAGGCAGACAAAAGAGAACAAGAACACCCCTTCAAAAGGCAACTTGTCCTTGTCCACTCTCAGCAGAAAGGTCACTGAGCATGTCATGTCCAGCCTGTTGGATTCATTAGGCCTGAGAAAGACTTACTGGGGACATTCGTGGGGGCACCCTCATCACTGTGCCCTGTTCTGTGTCACAGGAAGTGGAGAATATCTGCCATTTTCATTTCCATAACATTCACCATCTCAAGTTGCTTATTCAAGTTTCTTAAGGTAAAACTGTTTCTGTTCTCTATATCATTGAAAATGTATACAGCAAGACATGGAGTTTTATATGCTCAAATCCACTGGATTAGCAAAGGAACACAAAGGCTCTGACACCAGGGGGAAGAGTGCTCTATCTCAAAGCAAGCGTGACCATTTACGTCCATCACCATACTGGGGCGACCTCAATCCATCACCAGGATCTGTACTGCTCCCACTTGGGAATGAGGGGTACTTGCGCTTGTTGGCATTTACTCCCATTTTGTAAATAGTCATTTCATAAGTATAGAGGATACCTTAAGAAGTATCTACTTTCTGTGTATGCTCATACTAGGGCTTGAACTCAGGGCCTGGGCAATGCCCCTTAACTTTTTTGCTCAAGGCTGGCTTTCTATCACTTGAGCCACAGCTCTACTTTGGCTTTTTGGTGGCTATTGAAGGTGAGAGACTCATGGAAATTCCTGCCTAGGCTGGCTTTGAATCTCAACCTTCAGATTGCAATCTCCTAAGAAGCTAGAATTATAACTGAGCCACCACCAGATGGCTTCTAGTCTCACTTTTTACCTGTAGCTGTTAAACACTCCACACAAGAAGTTCTCAACTTTAATCTCACTATTCATAGAATAGAATAGACTATCATCATATAGAACAGGCTGTCCATTCTATATTAAAAATCATGTTTAGAAAGTGGCTCAGGGAGTAGAGCTGAAGAGCTCAGGGACAGAGCCCAGGCCCAGAGTTCATGCCCCATGACCAAGAAAAAAAATATCATGTTTCTTTCATTTGGAATATCAGCAGATCACCTACCAGTGTACCTTTATCTACCTATCCATCAAATCTTAGAAATTCAAAAGGCAACCAACAAACTTTGTATCCATTCCTACAGATTTTCTCAGGAGCCATATTTTCTTCTATTATGAATTTCTGAAACATAAGTATAGTTTTCTTTCTCTACCACCAAACCATTTAAACAACTTCCCATATTGTAAACATTTCATAGATTTAGGTTATATGCTCCAAAATGTACTCCTCTTGATTTTGCTTATCCCACATGGAAAGTCCTTTTCAAATTAACATTTGGTGTCATCTTCATGGAACTAGTAACTCCATGAGGATACATGGCAAGTCTGCCTTATTTGCTCCCCCCAAAAATAATCCCAAAATCTGGTACTGTTTAGAATTTATGCTAGGTAGAGAATTGACTAAGATGCTAAGTCGTTATTGCCCAGCTCTTACTTACAATGATATGACCAGTTTGTAAAAAGCCATATGTGGAAATGATTTGCACAAGATTGTGTAACATGTTAATGAAAAAGCCAAGGTGGCTTTCTTCATTTCCTATTCTACATGGATGACACCACAGAGGTTCTTATACCTGTTTGCATTTCCTTAGCCTCAGGTCCTCAGCTCCTCCCACTAGCCCCTAGATCCACCCATACCTAATGAGCCACTCCTACTCACTACCTATCTACTTCCCCTTTACCCCCAGAGAGAGAAGCTGCCACCTGGATAAGGTGCAGACACCATGTAGCTCCCTCTCCCATGGGAACTATGGCCCCACTAATAAACCTCCTTTTGAACCTTCTTCTCCTGTCTGTGATGATCTCTGCATGGTCGTCTGGGATGGCTGGGACATATCTTTTCAACACCTAATAGGCCGAGGAGGCCAATGGTACTGATGAATGAGTTCTTATCACTTGAATGGTGTATCCATTCCCATCGTTCTTCATTGGCTGGACAGAGAAACCTTTCTGTAAATATGCCTGCTTTATGCATACTTCATGGAAGATCCAAAGAACACAACCTGAAGTAGAATTCTGTAGCCATAGTGACGAGCCAAGTTACTCTCTTAGAGACAGTCAGGTATGACAGGGATCAAGCCACAAATAGCAGCTGTTATTTCCTTGTCTCTGCCATTGCTAACGCAAATCTGCTAAACATAGCTTTGATGAATTATTTGGGGTTCTTAAAAGAAAATTTTCTTTTGGTTTTCTAGAGCGTCTCTTGATCTTACAAAAAAGGTAAATATGCCTTTCTACTGAGGACAAAGATGATATAATAATGACTGTCCAATTTTATGTTATAAATATCACTGTATAAATAAATCTGATTTGAATAGGTCTACGAGTCAGATGGAGAAGACACTCATTTTGGTAAACATCTCATATTGAAGCTGTAAAGACACTCTTTACTAAGTCCATGCCCAATAAATCCAAGTCTTTCTACCCGGTATGCTTCGGTCTAAATGGTCTGTTTCCCCTGTCATTTTGGTGAACACTTTGGAGACAAAACTAGGTATCATGAAAACCCCAAATTCCACTGCTACAACACCAAGAGATACTGACAGGCAAGATTATCTTTATAAATGACCTACAGATGTTTAACTAACCGCCATGTACATTAGCTTTAGGTTCTGAGCAACTTTTGCAACATTTCCCACTTGTTCCTCTGTGGAGCAGAGGAAGGAATGTAAGAAAAAGACTAATGAACTGTGGGTGCAGCTTTAGTGGTAAGAGAATTTGCCTAGTCTTTCTGAGAAACTTACAAAAAAAAAACCAACACAAAAAAAACAGAAGTATTATTTAAGCTCTAAACACTAATATGCCAAACAATTTACATAAATCGTACAATGGAGAAGGAATTTCTAGTCTTTTTTTTTCCTGGTGAAAAAATGAAGTGCATTCATTTGATCACAGTCACACCATTATTTAGTATCAGATCTAAGATTGCAGTCTAGACATATCCAGCTCATTCTGGATTCCTTATTAGGCTTCTAGCTCTGGAGTCCCTCTGCCCAGGGGACAAATCCTAAGATTGCTAGCACTTAAAACTCTCCTAGTTATAGAAAGTAAATCACAAAGAGCCTCTCCTACTGTGAGAAGCCATTCAATAAATCGTCCTCAAAGCCTTCCCACAGAGGCTACCTGGGAAAACCCCAGTAAGACCTGAGTTCTAGCAGAAGCCATCAGTGAGTACAAACAACACAAATTTGCTTCTTTGCTACCGACCCTTGGCTCTGAGACTCAGCCTGTCATCAAGAGTGTCAACTTCAATGGATGGGCATGTGTCCACAGGAACTGAGTTGAGGTCACACTTGTCTCACTCTGTCCTGCAAACAGATGTCTGGGTGACAAGTCTTAGTCACACATGGCGAACAGAGGTTCAAGCCAAATCAGGTGGGAAGTGCCATATCTTCTTTCTAAGCCCTTTTGGCCAGCCAGCTCATTCCCTAAGATAATCCTGCATCAGCTGGTTTTCTCCAGAATCTTTTAACACAAAGCCTGCGTTTGGGTGATGTCTTGTTATTGGACAAGCAGAACTGAGTTTATTTCTGTAACTCACCAAAAACCCCATCTGGTTCTGTGTGTTTGAATGTGCCCCTTCAGAGTTCCCTCCCAAGGAGCCAGGTAAAAACTGATGTAATGCAGAGTTCTAGTGGTGGCAAGAAGGAAAGCAGGTGATAGAGCAACCAATAAACAACAACCCAAGAGAATTGCTGTTTATTATTCATTTATCACATTAAGATGGAAAAACAGGGCTGGGAATATGGCCTAGTGGCAAGAAGCTCTCTGTTCGATTCCCCAGCACCACATATATGGAAAACGGCCAGAAGGGGCGCTGTGGCTCAGGTGGCAGAGTTCTAGCATTGAGCGGGAAGAAGCCAGGGACAGTGCTCAGGCCCTGAGTCCAAGGCCCAGGACTGACCCCAAAAAAAGCAAGATGGAAAAACAAAGTCTGTAATAATCATCCCAGGGAATATACAGCAAACTCTTAAGGATAATAGCTTTCTCCCAGATGACAAGAGTTCAATCACTGGCCTACATGAAGCATCATCAAAACAATAGTATCTCCTTTGGAAATAGAACTCAGTGTGGTCACTTTTCAACATTTTACCAAGTTTGTTATGAATCTTCCAAATTAAATTTAAGCTCCCCACATACACACAGCCCGTGTACTGGATTTTTTTGTATATTCAAAAGATGCTCTTTCCTGCCAGGTGTGATTTGTGAAGTCCTATACCTACCCTACCCACTGTCGGGGAAATTAACATCATCTCTATGGGGCAGGGGCAGCTGTGATTTCATTCCTGTCCTGGAAAAGTTCTTCCCTTGAATATCTTACTTCTGAGGTCTTTCTCAACTACTCAGGATGAAACACACAATGTCAAACATCCACGCTTTGTCTTCTCATCAAAAGCCTTCACTGAAAAAATAATATATCTCAAAGATGGTCAAATACAAATACTAAATACAAATACTAAAAGCTTTTATGCTGTATAACCTGAAAATTGAAAAGTCTAAACTGTGCCTGAACTAGTTATCATGAGACAAAAACCAACCGCAAACTATAAGAAATTACAGGCAGTAGTCCTTTTCATCCCCAGTCCCGGGGCTTGGACTCAGGGTCTTGGGTGCTATCCCTGAGCCTCTCTGTGCTCAAGGCTAGCATTCTACCACTTGAGCCACAGTGCCTTTTCCAGCTTTTTCTTAGTTTGTTGGAGATAAGAGTCTCATAGACTTTGCTGACTAGGCTGGCTTTGAACTGCAATTCTCAGATCTCCACCTACTGAGTAGCCAGGATTACAGGCGTGAGCCAGCAGTGAACAGCAGCCGCAAAGTTTTTCACAGTCACCTGCAGCTTAATCATAACTGGGGCGTGTTCTAAGGGCTGTGCTGTTGCCATCCCACTGCTGAGCAAACATCACACAGCTCACTCACACAAACTAAGCTGGCTATGACATCACTAGGTTACACAATCTTAGGGGTCCACTGTTATATTTGTGACCTGTCTTGGGTTGAAGTGTCATTATGAAGCACATGACTACATTGAAATGAGCTCTTCCATATGAGAGAAAAAGACTCATTTTCCATGCATAAGGATGAAAGAAACTAGAATGTTCATAAATACATTCACCATGTTTATCTAAAGAACTTCTTGAGATTCATGGGAGTTTTGATGCCTTATATAATATTGTATCCACTAAATGCCTTCCCCTGGCCATATTCCAAGAGCTTTTAAATTGTTAGGTCTACAGACAACAACCAAGGCTCAGAAGTCTCTGAATGAAGATTTAATGATTCGGGGGTGGGGGGTGGGGGTGCTCATTCACTACCCTTTCGTCTCTATCCTTCTAATACACACTGTCACTATGGTTTCTTATAACTACACAGAAAAATGGACAACATGGAAGAATATTTCTGGCAAGGTACTGAGAACAAAATAAAGAACTAATTTCCTTTAGTCTTCATTTTTACCTACAGGTCAGATCACTTGCGAATATAATAACCACAAAAAACTCTGCACTAATATAACATTAGACACCAGGGCTTCACAGCTATTCAGACCAGGTTCACCACGAACACTGAAGTTATTTAATAAAATTGAAGATGACTTTTCAATCCGGGATACTAAGAAATTTGTATATCCCCTTGCCAATATTTTTCATGGTGATTAGCTCTTTTTTTTCCCCTCACAGACACTGGTATGCTGCTTAAAATAATATTTGTGGCTTTACTCACCATCTGTCAAAGGGAGACATGTTGATTTTCTTAAAGCAAGTTGGGTCTGCATTCTTTCTCTGTTACTGTTACAGGTAGACCTGACAGGCATATGATCGTTTGTTTGCAAATGCTCTCCCCTAGATGGAACCTAGTTAAGTTTCATTTCTTACCTGCTGGACAGTTGCACTCAGAAGGTGTTTCTCTTGTGATTCTCAGTTTAGCCATGTGTTCGTAGGATTCCTGTAGGAAAAGAAGATATATTAAGAGCTAGCAGTAGTATCCCAGTTCTGTGAGTTCTTCAGGGACTCTTCCTCTGTGGCTGTTAATAATGATTGATAGCCTGCACAAACAGCATTTATGTAAGTGCATGGATCTTAGCCAATGCTAACAGTACTCAAGACATAATTTTGTTTTTAATTTAAAAATCAATTTAACATTGACATAGATTGAAAGATTTGGGGAATACCTTTCTTCATTATTCAACTATCCCCACCCTCTCCCTGCACAGCCAAGGCAAAACTCCGGCACTAACAATGCAGCTCATGGCAATGTGTGTCCTATCAATAACAGCCAATGTTGTAGACATACTTTATCACATTCGGGCTGCAACTACTGCATCTCTCCACTGGCAGAAAAACTACCCTCTCCCTACTGGAGTCTAAGTCATCTTTAAAGGAATCCCTTTCAATTCTCCATTCATCAATATCTGAGCACAACCTCTGTTAACTCTCCCCCTCCAAAAAAACAAAGGAAAACTTTTTTTTCCCAATTTTTAAAACCTTTAATATGAAAAGAATTCCGAGTTAAATGAATTTTTAAATCTATGGGCTTATTTCACTTTTAAGAGTGCTTACCATTCTCTATTGATAAGGCCTAACCTTATCAAATGAAAAACAGATGTGAGCATTACAATGAATATTCTCCATACAACTGAGAATGCTGACAGCCCAGACTCCACAAAACTAAACAGCCGGGCAAAGCCCCTACTGCCATTGCAACATGCAATCCTTAAGGAAGACAGAGGGAAGATCCTCCACACAGACTTGGAGAGAAACCAAGGAAGGGACTTGAATAAATAGATACCACAGAGGCTCACACATCCCAAATCAACTGTATAACCAGTAAGGGTGGATCCTGTAGACTGACTGAACCTGTGCAAAATTCTATCCACATGCAAATCCCCCTCGAGCAAGGCCCAGCCTCACACACCTGAGCGAGAAGTCGCTCCACTCAAGTACTATGGTCTTCAGCTGATCCGCCTTCTTGGGCAGCAGGGGAACGGAGGGCACCCCTTTAGCAGATTCCAGGGTGAGGATCCTCGCCTGAAGGTCGTTGGTTTTCACCCCAAGTTACAGACACGAAATCATGGCCACCCCGGAGAGGAGGGTGGCCAGGGTGGTGCACGGGGGCATGGCACAGGTGCAATGCTGCCTGGAAGGGCTGGGTTCTTCAGATCCAGCCTTTCACCCTGCTCCCTTCCCCACAGGCTTCTTCACCAGCATGGTAAGGGGGGGGTCCTCTGGCCACCTTCTACCTCCTGCCAAGACAACTGGCCAGAGGAGTAGCGAAAAGTCCTCCAAAGTTCAGTCCTGGCGGCTGCACAAGTACTTGGCAGAGTAGGTGCCAGGCAGGCGCGGTGAGGGACCTGTTTGGGGCTCAGCACGGGGACCCGCAGGCAAGGACCATCCTCAGCCTGTGGCTCTCCTCCCAGCTGGGAGCAAAACAAACAAAAATAATGCTCTCCTCTGCACTCCTCTGAGCTCCTCTGCTCTCCTCTTCTGCTTTCCACTGCTCTCCTCTGCTCTCCTTTTCTCCTCTGCTCTCCTTTTCGCCTCTCCTCCTCCTCTGCTCTCTACCTCCTCTGCTCTCCTCCTCCTCTGCTCTCATCTTCCTCCTCAATTTGATGATAAACTTGGCTTCAGGTGTGTTAGGGAGATAGAAGCGTAAAGGTAGAAGAGGGAAATGGGTTTTAAATGTACCCTAAGTGCATCAAGTATTGAAAATGAGTACTTCGTTTATGGCTCTGCAACAATCTAACATGTCCTCGGACCCTTTTCGTGCCAATAAGATAGAGGAGAGTTGTGTGACAGATCTCTGGTCTTGCAGGCTTTAGGTTGTAACAGAAAGGAGAACTAGATGGTTCTGAATGTTTATTCAAGGTCCATCCACCCACTTCCTCACTTTCAGCCCTCCCATTATGTTCTTAAGCTTCAAGGATATAAGTGTTTCTGTTCTCTCACCCGATCCACTCCATTCCCCCCATGTACGGTCCAGTGCCAGGTGCTAGCAAGATCAACAGGGAGCAAGGTGTGGGTACTGTTCATTGGGAGCTGCAGGCTTGCTGTGTTGGCTGGTCCCTCTGGAAGGAATGCTGGTGGCTCCCCTACCCTCTCCTCCTCGTGGGAGAGACCCCCATGACCTGTGTTTGCATTTGCCTCTGTGCTTATATAGCCTCTGTATTTACACCTGACCATGGTAGGGCAAATAGGCTTCCCCTAGTTCTTAAGCAATGAGCCAGAGCTGTCCAGTCAACGGTGGTTTGGCAGCATTATGCTGCCTTTAGCCATTTGGGAACCCTATGAAATTGGTCATGGCCCCTTCCTGGATGTGCAGCCTACCAGAGTGCACAGGCGTGAGGCAGAAATAGCAGGGCCTCCTCTTGAGCACAGACCTCTCTCCTCCCGCCTTGTTCCTTTGCTGGGGCTGGCAAGCCTCATAGGCAGGGTGGCCCGACGAGCTAGGATGGCCAGCCAATGACAGGTAAGATCCTTCAGGGGGGACGACCTAAGACAGGCGCTTTCTCGAGTAGGACATCCACCAGCTTATTAAACAGAAAAGGAGGAGATGTGGGGCGCACCGCCTGGCCCCGACTGTGCACGCCCTGGAGTTGTGTGACTGTTGCACCGCCTCCGGGGAGAGGGATCCTGGCTAACCCCGCCTGCCTTCGGGGTCCGGAACTGGAAGGCAGCTCTAGGCAGTAACCTGGGGTGGTCCTGCTGGTAGTGACATAGACTCAGGCCGCCCCTTAGGGAGGTCCGATGGCCTTCCACCCTTGACGGACAGCTCCGACCGCCAATCGTAGCCCCTGACTAGGTATGTTACACCCCTCCTCTTCCTGCTGTCATTGCCCATACTTAAGATGGGGTTCGCGCCAATAAACAGAGAGCGGTCTTGAACTCTGCCCAAGTCGACTGACCATCTAACTGTGGCATAAAGGTTGGGTTGGGCTGCGTGTGGGCGACTTGCTGCTTATTACCTATTCTGGGTTCACCCTCGGCGGGGAGGGGCGCGTCTCCTTGCCTCTCCTGCTGGTCAGGAGAGCGCCCGGGGTGCAGGGCCCCCTGCATCTGTCCATCCATCTGTCTGTCTATGTGTCTGTCTCCCTGTCCATCTGTCTGTCCATCTCTTGTGCGTCTGTCTGTCTCCCTGTCTGTCTCTATGTTGTCCTGTCTGTCCGTCTGTCTGTGTGTCTGCGCCTCTCTCCGTCTGTGTGTCCGCCCGTCCCTCCTTTTCCGTCTCCCAATCCACATGTCCGTCCCTCTGTCCGCCCCTCCATTCCTCCGACTGGACTGTGTCTCTCTGTCTGGGAGACGCACCCAGCACCACCCAAGGAGGATTCAGCACCCAGCACCACCACCCAAGGAGGACTCAGCACTCAATACCACCACCCAGGAGGCCTCAGCACACAATACCACCACCCAGGAGGACTCAGCACCCAGCACCACCACCCAAGAAGGACTCAGGTCTGTCTGTCTGTCTGTCTGTCTGTGCATGGCACCCGCACCCCCGAGGCCCCAAGGCCTGTCCTCACCGGGGTGCCGCCTTGGCTTCCCCATCCCCGAGAAAGGAGAATGAGATGCCCAGGAGCCAGGAAATCCCCAGGAGAAGCGAGAAAGGGGAAGCGGCATCCACTCCCTGTCCGGAGCCCAGAAACGTCAGGGTCCAGCCGCCCCAAGCTCCCCAGGACACCCACCCGGGGGTCCACACCTGACAGCCCAAACCCCCGGAACCAAGACGGGCACCCTGGCTGCCCCACACCCGACCCGATGTGCCAATGGCCTGCAGTGAGTGTGAAAGCCCCAGGGGCCACCAGGGAGGAGAGGGAGGGGGAAGGAGAGAGGGATGAGATCAAGCACCCATCCCCCACCCACCCACCCAACACCCACCCACCCACCCACCCAATTATCCACCCACCCACCCATCCATCCACCCACCCATCCACCCACCCACCCATCCATCCACCCACCCACCCAACCATCCACCCACCCATCTACCCACCCATCATTCATCCACCCACCCATCCACCCATCCACCCACCCATAGATCCACCCACCCATCCACCCCCCCACCGATCAATCCACCCACTCTTCCACCCATCCACCCAATCATCCACCCACCCACACACCCACCCATCCCCATTGCTCTCTCCACAGTGCTCTCCAGGTCCAGGCCTCCTGCCCTGATCCTCCCCTGGTCTGCAGCCTCCATCTTCCTCCCCCTCCTCCTCCTCCTCCTCCTCCTCCTCGTCCTCATGGCTGAAGCTCATCCGGGTAACTCACCTCCTTTCTGGTTCCTCCATCAGCCCAAGGGAGGATTCGAACACAGTACCCTTGTATGGATGATCCTGACTTCTCACCTTTGTTCCTCGTGACCCCCCCAACCCAACCAGAGACTCCCACACCATCTTCTGGAAGCTTCCCCGCGCCCTCCTGACCCCTGAGACCCCCCCAACCTTGGGCCCTGCGACCCCTGACCCTGTACCTGACCTGGGCCTGACCTTCGACTCCAGGAGCCACAGGCTAAGCTTGCACTGTGTGGCCACCACCACAGAGGCCCGGTGCATCGTTGTGAACCCGAACAAGGGGTCGGTCACACTGCTGGACAGTTGGGGCAATCGAGGCACGATGGAGACACCAGGCCCCCACCCTGGGAGGCCAATGGTGGGGGCTGTGGGGTAAACTGAGGCAGGGGTGGGCTGGCCCACATTCCCTGGTGTTCCGGGGGCTAAGTTGAGGCATGGATGGAAGAATGGATCTCCCAGGTGTTCCGGTTTATGTCAAGGCACCGACCCCCCCGCTCTCCAAGGTCCCCGTCGGACAATGTAGCTGCGAATTCTGGGATCTCCTGTGGTACCAGGGAGTCGAGTTCGAGGTTACACTCACAGTGGCCAGGAGGCCCCTGACCAAAGGCCTGGGGTTCACAAACCCGGGTGAGGTCCTGAGGTTCCGGGTAGGGGGGGGGGGATCGAGGGTCAGGGGTCACAGGTCATATGTTGAAGGTTCAGGGGTCATTGGGTTGAAAGTTCAGGAATCATGGGGTTGAACTGGTCAGGGGTCATGGGTTGACGGGTCAGGGGACATGGGGTTGAAGGGTCAGGGGTTTTGGGGTTGAAGGGTCAGAGGTCGTGGGGTTGAAGGGTCAGGGGTAAGTCTCCCCACAGGCCCTCCACCCTCCACCCCCCCCCCGCCATGTCGTTTCCCCAGGCCTTGTGTGTTATGTCTTCGAGGCCCAGGCCCTGAACTGCTCATGGGCACTGGGGCCGCAGGCACCGCGGGGGACACAGTATTCCTTCAGGATCCGGACTCCAGGTGGGGCCACCCCTGCCGGTTTCAATGCCCCCTCCGCACCACTGTCGGTTTCTAATGTTCCCCGCTTATCCCGCCATTGTCAGTTTCTAACGCCTCTCTTTGGCATTGTCAGTTTGTAATGCCACCTCTGTTGGCCATTGTCGGTTTCTAATGTCCCCCCCTTCGGCCATTGTGAGTTTCTAATGCCCCACCACTCCCTAGGACCGGCCTGTACCATGAGTGCTGTCCGACATGTGCCAGTCCGGCCTCCAGGTGGGCTGCATCCTCCCCGATCTTGCTGGCCTCTGGGCCCAGACCTACGCCCTGGTCACCGGCTCGAGCCCCGCTGGCCCCGTCCACTTCCTGGACGCCTGGCTCTATGCCCGTGAAATTGGTGAGGGTGGTTTCCAGTACCCCCTGGACCACCCAGGGCGGTTTCAAGTATCCCAGAGACCACCAAGGGCAGTTTAAAGTGTCCCCAAGAACACCGAGGGCGGATTTGTGTCCTCGAGACCACCGAGAGTGGTTTCAAGTATCCCCATGAGCACTTTGGTGCATGGAGGGCAGTTTCAGGTATCCCCAAGACCACCTAGGGCGATTTCAAGGGTTCCCCATGACCCCCAAAAGCAGCTTCAAGTTTTCCCAGGACCATCCAGGGCGGTTTTAAGTGTCCCCGAGACCGCTGAGGGCGGTTTCAAGTGTCCACACGAGCACCTTGGTGGATGGAGGGCGGTTTCCACTGTCCCCATGAGCATCCAGGGCAGTTTTGAGTGTCCCCCAAGACCCACAAGGGCAGTTTCAAGTATCCCTGGCACCACCGAGGGCAGTTTCGAGCCCCCCCACCCCACCCGGTGTCCCTCCATTCATCTGTGGCAGTTTTCAGAACACTTTGACCCCCTGTGAAACGTGAGCATTGCCTGCGGCCCCCGGGGCTGGCAGGTATGGTGGGAGCCACACAGGACCTGGAGGCAGTGGAGCAAGCACGACTTCCGGTACCAGCTGGCCCTGTGCATGGGAGTACTCAGTGCAACACCCGGGAGTACTCGGTCCAGCACTGGCGGGGAGTATTTAGTCCAGCAATGGTCAGGAGGGGGTGGGGTTCCGGATTGGTGTGGGATGGGAGTACTCAGTCCAGCACTGGGGAGGGATGGGAATACTCAGTGCAGCACCCGGGAGTACTCAGTCCAGCACCAGGGAGTACTGGTTGTAGCACCCTGGACTACTCAGTCCAGTATTGGTTGGGAGAGGTGGGTTTCAGGATTAGTGTGAAATGGGAGTACTCAGCCCAGCACTGGGGAGTACTCCACACAGCACGTGGGAGTACTAAGCACATCACCCAGAAGTACACGGTCCAGCACCCTGCCCCGCAGTCAGTGCTGACTGAGGCCTGTGCTCTGTTCTTTTAGCATGGTGTCCAGCTGGTCTCCCAGGACTCCCCGGTGAGTGCTCCTGGAACCGCCCCGTGCCTCAGTTTACCCCTGCCCCATGGCGAGTCTCCCCCCACATTGAGGTCTTGGGAGGCTCAGACAACACCTACGCCCTGCCAGGCCTCGAACCCGGGCCTCACCGGGCCTGTGCATCTGGGCCAGGGAAGCCCGCACCCTGACCTAGGGCTCCTGGAGCAACACGGTGGAGTTTGGGGAGCAGAGGGCAGTTTCAACTGTCCCCAGGGAGGTTTCAGGTGTCCCCAGGAGTAGAGATTCTGGGTGGGGGGTGGTTTCAAGTGTCCCCAGGACCATTTTGGGCCTGTGGGTGGATGGAGGGCGGTTTCAAGTGTTCCCGGGGGAAGGGGTGTGGGGCGATTCGTTTCAAGTGTCTCCAGGGTGGGGAGGGGTCTGTGGTGGGTGGTTTCAAGTGTACCCAGGGCGGTTTCAAGTGTCCCAAGGGTGTTTTCTAGTATCCCAATGGGGAGGGGCTCTTCGGGGGGTGGTTTCAAGTGTAACCAGGACCACCTTGGGCCTGTGGGTGGATGGAGGGCGGTTTCAAGTGTCCCCGGGTTGGAGTGGTTCTGTAGGGGGCGGTTTTAAGCGTAGCCAAGGCAACCCTGGGCCTGTGGGTGGATGGAGGGCGGTTTCAAGTGTCCCCAAGGGGAGGGGGTCTGGGTGAGGGTCAGTTTCAAGTGTCCCATGATGGGGGCAGTTCTTTAGGGGGTGGTTTCAAGTGTCTCCAAGGCAACCCTCGGCGTGTGCATCGATGGAGGGCGGTATCCAGTGTCCCCACGAAAACCTTGGGCCTGTGAGTGGATGTAGGGCAGTTTTGAGTGTCCCCACGGCGGTTTCAAGTGTCCCCGGGGGAATGGGGATCTGGGTGGGGGGGTGGTTTCAAGTGTCCCCAAGACCATTCTGGGCCTGTGGGTGGATAGGTGGCGATTTCAAGTGTCCTCAGAGGCCTCACATGGGGGGGAGCCTTTGCAGGTGGAGTCGTGTGGGGAGGGCTGGGGCAAGGAGCTGAGGGTCACGTGTCCCTCCCTCCCCACTTCATGTGACCCCTCCCCCTCCAATCCCTTCCTCCCCGAGTGTGTGCACACCCACACGGTCGGAGGTTTCAAGGGTCCCCGCCGGGCCAGCCATGCTGCACCTGCTGCTTCGGCAGCACTGGGGTCGCTGGGCCTGGGCTGGGGCTGTCAGAGGTGAGCAGGAATCTGAACCCGGGGCCCCCAGGGTGGGGGGGGGAACGCAACGCATTGTGGGCCATGCGGGAGGCCGGGATTCGAGCCCACATCCACCCGTCCGTCCGTCTGCCCTGCAGGCTCCTGAGCGCATGCGTTCCCTGTGTCAGTGACAAGTTGACTGGTGAAGATGGACAGACGGACGGACGGAGGGACAGAGGGACATGGGGGGCTGGGGGCTTGGGCGGTGACAGAAAGACAGCAATGGGAATCGAGACACGGACGGACAGACATGAAGACAGACGGACGGAAAGACAGGGAGACAGGGAGATGGACGGACAGATGAACAGACAGACAGACAGACTGGGAGACAGATGGACAGACCTGGAGACAGACAAACAGGCATGGACAAGAGACAGGCAGACATTTGGACAAACAGACATGGAGACAGACAGACAAGGAGACGGACAGACAGACACACAGCAGACAGATGGACAGACAGACAGACAAGGACACAGATGAGCAGGACAGACAGACAGGTGGACAGGGAGACAGACAGACAGAACTGGAGACAGACAGATGACAAAAAGACACAGATGGACGGATGGACAGATGGACATCATGGAGACAGATAGACAAGAGAGGGAGACGGACAGACAGATGAGCACACAGTGAGACACACAGGGAGACAGACAGTCATGGACAGATGGACCTGGAGACAGACGGACAAACACACTGAGCAGATGGTCAGACAGACAGACGGAGAAACAGGGAGACAGACAGACGGACGGATGGATGGACAGATGGACAGATGAGCAGACGGGCAGACAGACCTGGAGACAGACGGACACATGGACAAATGGATGGACGGACAGACACAGAGGGAGACAGACAGACAGACAGACAAAGAGATGGGCGGATGGACACACGGACAGCTGGACAGCCGTGCACCTCCCCCTGTCCTCCGCTGGGAGGAGGAGGAGGAGGAGGAGGAGGAGGAGGAGGAGGAGGAGGAGGAGGAGGAGGAGGAGGCGGAGCCATGGCCTGTGGTGGAGCTGAGCCTGCAGCCTGGGCCCTGATCATGGCGCCGCCCGGGTCACCCCAGCCTCCCCCCCGCATGCACACACGTACCCAGGGTTAGGGTACTGAGTCCTCCTGCGTGGGTGCTGGGTGCTCAGTCCTCCCCCGGCATCTCCACACAAGATGCTGGGTGCTCAGTCCCCCCTGGCGTCTCCACACAAGGTGCTGGGTGCTCAGTCTTCCTTTGTTAGTGCTGGGTGCTCAGTCCTCCCCCGGTGTCTGCATACGAGGTGCTGGGTGCTCAGTCCTCCCGTGCCTCCACACAAAGTGCTGGGTGCTCAGTCTTCTCATGTGGGTGCTGGGCAGTTAGTCCTGTGTCCCACACGAGGGCCTGGGTGCTCAGTCCTCCTCCCATGAATGCACAGGAGGCGCTGGGCACTCAGTTCTCCTCCCGTTCCTCCACACGAGGTGCTGGGTGCTCAGTCCTCCTGTGTGTGTGCTAGGCGCTCAGTCCTCCTCCCGTGCCTCCGTGAGGGGTGCTGGGTGCTTGGAATAATTAGTACATGTTTTTGGAATAATTAGTACATGTTTAGGCTAGTCAAAGCCAAAGTCATAATAGCCCAATAGCTATGCCCTTATGGACACTTAAGATGATGCTAAGTGAAATGAGCTCCATGTTATGGAAACAAGTGGTGTATCATTATTGTAATTATTTTCAACATGCGATATGAATCCGTACCCTTTTTATTTTCTCTCGTATTCCCTTCCTGTGGTTTTACCCCCACTATCACTGTATCTCATCTGAGCACCCTGGATACTGTATATACGTGTATTAGAGCTAGGGAAGAGAAAGTAAATATCAAAATCAATAGACAAAGGATAAAAATACAAACAACTCCAAACACAATACTCACAAAACCATTTGGTGTAAACCAACCATACAACTCGTGGGTGGAAGGGGAAGCAGGAGGGAAGAGGTAGGCATGTGGAGGGGAGGAGGAGTTAACATGTTGGACAAGAAATGTACTCACTGCATTATATATGAAATTGTAACCCCTCTGTACTTCACTTTGACAATAAAGGAGAAAAAAGACAATAAATATTTTTGAAAGATTCTGAAACACCTAACATTTTTTAGAGTTATGACATATAATGCTTAAGATTCTCATGTTAAAAACTAACATTTAGAATCAACACTCTCTTTGTCTGGCAATAGGAAAACTACCAACACATACACTGTTTGTGAATAAAGGTAAACATTTCCCTCAAAGAACTGCTAATCACCATACATTTCCTTTCTTCCTTCCTGTTATTTACTTCAGCCATTCTCTGGCCATAATCTGAGTGAAACCAGCCAAAAGGTACAGACACTGAGGCAGGTAGGGCTGGGAGGAGGAGGAGGAGGAGGAGGAGGAGGAGGAGGAGGAGGAGGAGGAGGAGGAGGAGGAGGAGGAGGAGGAGGAGGAGGAGGCGGAGTCATGGCCTGTGGTGGAGCTGAGCCTGCAGCCTGGGCCCTGATCATGGCGCCGCCTGGGTCACCCCAGCCCCCCCCCCCCCGCATGCACACACGTACCCAGGGTTAGGGTACTGAGTCCTCCTGCGTGGGTGCTGGGTGCTCAGTCCTCCCCCGGCATCTCCACACAAGATGCTGGGTGCTCAGTCCCCCCTGGCGTCTCCACACAAGGTGCTGGGTGCTCAGTCTTCCTTTGTTAGTGCTGGGTGCTCAGTCCTCCCCCGGTGTCTGCATATGAGATGCTGGGTGCTCAGTCCTCCCGTGCTTCCACACAAAGGGCTGGGTGCTCAGTCTTCTCATGTGGGTGCTGGGCAGTTAGTCCTGTGTCCCACACGAGGGCCTGGGTGCTCAGTCCTCCTCCCATGAATCCACAGGAGGCGCTGGGCGCTCAGTTCTCCTCCCGTTCCTCCACACGAGGTGCTGGGTGCTCAGTCCTCCTGTGTGTGTCCTAGGCGCTCAGTCCTCCTCCCGTGCCTCCGTGAGGGGTGCTGGGTGCTTGGTCACTCTCTGGGCCGCAGGGCCTGGCTCACTGTCTGTCGCTTCGGCTGCCCACAGGGGAAAGGAGAGACAGACAGACGGGTGGACACAGAGACAGGGAGGGAGACACACAGACAGGAACAGGCACTAACACAGACAGACAGACAGACGGGGTGACACAGACTGAGACAAACAGACAGACGGTTAGACCGGCTGTGGGACAGTCAGGCAGCTAGAGAGACACAGACAGATGGACAGGGAGATACACAGACAGGGAGACAGACAGACAGACAAGGAGACAGTCGGATGGACGGACAGATGGAAAGACAGACAGGGAGACGGACAAATGGACAGACAGACATAGATGGACGGATGGACAGGGAGACTGACAGACGGACAGATGGACAGACAGATGGACGAAAAGACACAGATGGAAAGACAGAGACACAGACGGACGAACAGGGAGGACAGATGGACAAATAGGGAGACAGGGAGAGAGACAGATGGACAGACAGACGGACAGACAGACAGACGGACACTCAGACGGACACACAAGCAGTGTGACAGACACAGAGACAGTCGGACGGCAGACAGACGGATGGACAGACAGACGGACAGATGGACGAACAGGGAGACAGATGGACAGACAGACATGCAGCGAGAGACAGATGGACAGACAGATGGGCAGACGGACAGACAGACAAGGAGACAGACAGATGGACGGAGTGACAGGGACCAATGAACGTAGACAGATGGACGGACGCACAGAGCGACAGGCGCACAGGGTCCCAGGCCTGGGGACAGACAGACGGACAGACGGATGGGCAGGGAAACCGAGGCAGACAGACAGACGGGTGGACACAGGGACAACTGAGAGAGAGACGGACAGACGGACACACGGACAGGCAAGGGGCCTAGGGGAGGGCGGGGAGGAGGGGGACTGGGGCTCGAATCCCGGCCCGGCACCCAGCCACTCGGCACCCAGCTACTCAGCACCCAGCACCCATTGCCCAGCCACCCAGGTGCTCAGCCCTCAGCACCCAGGTACTCAGCACCCCAACCCCCAGTACCCAGCCAGCACTCACCTACTCAGCACCCAGTACTGAGCACCCAGGTACTCAACCCTCAGTGCCCTCAGCACCCAGCGAACCAGTACCCAGCACCCAGCCACCCACTACCCAGCTACCCAGCAACCAGCCACCCACACAGCTACCCAGCTACCAAGTACCCAGCCACCCAGCACCTAACCCCCCAGCACCCAGTACCAACACCCAGCCTATCAGCATCCAGTCCCCAGCTACTCAGCACCCAGCCACCCAGCACCCAGTACCCAGCATCCCAGCCAGCCAATACCCAGCTACCCAGTACCCAGCACCCAGCCACCCAGCACCCAGCTACTCAGCACCCAGATGCTAGCCTTCAGCATGCAGCTACTCAGC
Organism: Perognathus longimembris pacificus; assembly: GCF_023159225.1. Classification (NCBI taxonomy): domain Eukaryota; kingdom Metazoa; phylum Chordata; class Mammalia; order Rodentia; family Heteromyidae; genus Perognathus; species Perognathus longimembris. The sequence continues at coordinate 19,569 of NW_025960509.1, forward strand.
ACCTAGCCCCCATTACCCATCATGCAACTACTAAGCACCCAACCAGTACCCAGCACCCAGCGACTCAGTACCTAGCCACCCAGCACCCAGTCCCCAGCACCCAGCTATTCACCACCCAGGTACCCAGCACCAAGTACCCAGCAACCCAGCACTCAGCTACTCAGCATCCAGTATCCAGTTATTTGGACCTCAGCATCCAGCTAGTCAGCACCCAGCCACCCAGCTACTCAACCCAGTACCTAGCACCCAGCCGCCAACCACCCAGCACCCAGTACCTAGTACCTAGCCAATCAGCGTCCAGTACCCAGCTACTCAGCACCCAGCCACTCAGCTACCCAGCTACTCAGCACCTAATCCAGCACCTAGTACCCAGCCAACCAGTACTCAGCACCAGGACACAACCACTCAGCACCCATCACCCAGTACCCAGCACCCAGCCAACCAGCCCCCAGCACCCAGCTACTCAGCACCCAGACACCCAGCACCCAGTACCCAGCTACCCAGCACCCAGTACCCAGCTACTCAGCACCCAGCCACCCAGCTACCCAGCTATCCAGCACCTAATCCAGCACCTAGTACCCAGCCACCCAGCACCAGGACACAACCACTCAGCACCCATCACCCAGTACCCAGCACCCAGCCAACCAGCCCCCAGCACCCAGCTACTCAGCACCCAGACACCCAGCACCCAGTACCCAGCTACCCAGCACCGAGTACCCAGCACCCAGAACCCAGCCACCCAGCTAGCCAGCACCCAGTACCCAGCTACTGAGCACCCAGTTCCCAGAACCCTGCTACTCAGACCCCAGGCACCTAGTACCTAGCACCCAGCACCCATCTAACCAGTACCCAGCACCCAACTACTCAGACCACACCATCCAGCTACTCAACACCCAGCTACCAAGCACCCAGTCACCCAGCACCCAACCACCCAGCACCCAGTACCTAGCACCCAGACACCCAGTAACCAGCCCCTAGCCACCCAGCACCCAGTACCCAGCACCCAGCTACCTAGTATTTAGCACTCAGCACCCAGAACCCCCAGCTTGCAAATTGCACACCCGTGTATCATTTTACCCTGTTTTGACTCCACTGCCTCTGTCCCGCCTGTCCGCTCTGCCCCACCCAGCCCCCCATCCATCGCCCGTCCTGCCCTGGCCTGAGCCTTCCAGTGCCCCAAGCAGAAACAACAGGAAACCGCCAGGGTGGGGCGGGGCTGGCCAAGGAAAGCAAAGATTTATCATTTCAACTTCACATCTGAGTAGTTCATTAAGAATGGGTAGCCATTTGACAGGCAGACACCAATATGGAAGATTCCAGGAAGAAGAGACAGAGACAGGAACACAGGAAGAGAACAACTCTCTAGAAACCAGGAATTCCTGCTGCTGAATGCCATAAGCATTGTGAAAATTAAAAAGAAGCTGGGGTCAATTTGGGCTCCTTCCATAAGGCAGTGGAGAAGAGGTATTTAAGCATAAGACATACATTTTAGAAGTGTCCCAATGTACAGGGTGCTGGTGGCTCATGCCTGTCTGTCATCCTAGCTACTCAGAAGGCTGACCTTTGAGGATCATGGTTGAATGCCAGTGAAGACAAGAATGTCTGTTAAAGAGTCTCATCTCCAATTAACTACAAAAAAAAACAAAAACAAAAACCTGGAAGAGGCACTGTGGCTCAAAGAGACAGAGGACTAGCCTTGAAAGGAAAGGAAGAAGGGCTGGGAATATGGCCTAGTGGTAGAGTGCTTGCCTTGTATACATGAAGCCATGGGTTCAATTCCTCACCACCACATATAGCAAAAAGCAAGAAGTGGAGCAATGGCTCAAGTGGTAGTGTACTAGCCTTGAGCAAAACAAAAACAAAAGCCTGGGACAGTGCTCAGGACCTGAGTCCAGGACTGGCAATGAAGGAAGGAAGGAAGGAAGGAAGGAAGGAAGGAAGGAAGGAAGGAAGGAAGGAAGGAAGGAAGGAAGAAAGGAAGGGAGAAAAGAAAGAGAGGAAGAAAGAAAGAGAGAAAGGAAGATAGTGAGTGAACTCAGGGTCAGCACCTGCGTTCATGCCCCACAAACAATAACAACAACAAAGAATCCACAAAATGCTAGTTTTCCAATAAAAGATTAAAAATTTGTTAGAAATATGTTGCTAACTTATTAAAAAAAGACCCTAACACTTCAATTTTTAAATTTAGCTCAAATGAGCAAAGCATCAGGCAGAACTTCATATGGTCCTATTTAAAAGGATCACATTGGCACTGAACTACATTGAGCTCCTACATCATCTTCAGTATAGAGAAAATGAGTCTAACCTTACATTTCTTGTTTTCAGAAAATGGAAAATGCTGAACTGTCAAGATGAACTCCTCTCATATAATTATTACTTCTAAATAGGCATAATTAGTTGATTGAGAGCAATCATGATAGACCTAGTAGTTTTCAATGTTATCAAAAGTTCTAAAGGCCATCTTTGATCAGCAATCTTATTTTAGAATAATCCTCACAGCTACCATGTGCCAGCAAAAAACTCAGCCTTATAATTAGAAAGACAGCATCACCTCCACTTGGAGTAGCCAGCAGCCTCTCAATGTGTTTTAGTTTTTTTTAAAAAAAATATAATTACTTATTTATTGTCAAAGTGATATACAGAGGGGTCACAGATCCATACATTAAGCCATGTTTTCTTATACGCAAATAATGATTTCAATACATACCCGATCTAATATTCAGGATGTTTTAGGAATGAAATGAGATAATTAATGTAAGATCAATTACCAACAATTTTTAGAGAGCCGAGCTGTATGAAAGCTCAAACCTCATTGTTGGATCCTCAGAATTCATAGCATCTAGGACCATGCAACTCATTGTGTTTTACATCACACTTCTTCATATACATATGGGACCATCATATTATATTTCATTGTCCTTTCAAGGGTTCTACTCATTTATTTTTTTAAAGAAAATCTCAATACCAAAATGTGCACTCTAGTTCTCTAATTCTCTAAGAATAATGTAGTTTGCTGCATACAAACTACTGTCATTATGTATTTCTAAGCCATGTACATTGAACATAACAAAATGTGTTAAAATTAAAACACATGATTTAGCCAGGCACCTGGGGCTCATACCGGTAAACCTGGATACTCAGCAAGCTGAGATGCAGAGGGTCAGGGTTCAAAGCCAGCCCATTCAGTAAAGTCCAAAAGACTCCATCTCCAATTAACCAGTGAAATGCTGGGCTAGATGTGTAAGTGGCAGAATACCAGCTGAGTGGGCATACATGCCAGGATGAAGCCTTGAATTCAAACCTTGTTAGTACAGGTGGTGGGAGAGGAGAGGAGAGAAAAGGGGAGGACAGGGGAGAGGAGTGGAGGGGAGGAGAGGGGAAGGGAGGGGAGGACAGGAGAGGAGAGGAGAGGAGAGAGAGCACAATACATGGTTTAATAAGATTCTAATAGTTCAATACCTATTTTTGTAGCTTTAGACTGGTTTACAGAAGGAAAAGATATTTCACAAGTGAATGAACGATTATGGAAAGCAAATTGCTGTCTTCCACATAATAAACACATAAACAATCTTCCAAGTAATGTTTTACATCTACATAACTGATTAACTAGAAAATATGCCAAAATACTTGAATTAGGAAAAGCAGTTCATCACTTAAAATATTGTAATTTATCTTTACAATCAGTTTGTAAAAACAACAACAACAAAAACAAAAAAGTAGCTGCTAAGTGCCAGTGGCTCTCACCTGTAATCCTAACTTCTCAGAAGCTTATGAGCTGAGACTCACAGCTCAAATCCATCCAGGCAGGAAAGTCTATGAGACTCATCTCCAAATAACTACCAAAAAAAGCTGGAAGTGGACCTGTGGTTCAAATGATAGTCTGCTAGCCTTCAGCACAAGAACAGCACCCAAGCCCTGAGTTCAAGCCTCAGGACTGGCATAATGAACAATCATAAATAGACCCAACATATTCGACTAGCAATGTGGCTTAGCGGCAGAGTGCTCACCTAGCATGCATGAAGCCCTGGGTTCCATTCCTCCCCACCACATAAACAGAAAAAGGTGGAAGTAGTGCTGTGTGTGTGTGTGTGTGAATAAAACCAGCTCAGGGACAGTGCTCAAGCCCTGATTTCAAGCCTCAGAACTGGCAAAATAAAAACAACATTAAATTAAGTATATAACCCTCCTGGTAATACTAATGAGAAATCATTAGTCCAAGGCCCAGGACTGGCCAAAAAAAAAAAAAAAAGAACCTAAATGCTTACATACAGTACTTAGAAATTTTCTAAGCACTATCTGCTGTGTATCTGTTTTCTAATACTGTACAGTAATATGGTAATACTATCATGACATTATAGCTGATTAATATACTCTATGAAGTTTTTAGTAAGTGCCACCACAGTAACAGCAGCTAACTGAGTATTACCACAAGTAATTGAGACCATGAGTGACAGGTGGTGGAACTTCTCTTTGTGTTTAAAAAACAAAATGAGTTTTCACACAAAAGGAGAAGGGACGGACTCACGGGAGGGGCCCAGAGAAGGTGATATCTACCAACTTTTTCGAAGTGACTATGTAAGGAATTAAAAACATAGTCCTCTACTTTGAGAATTGTACTCAAGTGAAAAGTCCCTTCTGGTGGCCACCCATCTTGAAAGTGAGCCACTCAGAAGAGCAGAGAGTCACCCACTTTCGTTTCTTGATCTCTACACTATTATTGTGAGTAACTTCCTTCCAGTGGGCTAAAGTCAAGTCCACGGGAGTGGAAGGGACGTTGCCCATGCCTATCAGTCTCGTCAGTTGTGCAGTCCACAAAATAACAAGAGGTAAAACAATTCCAATAAAACAGAAGAAACAATACACACAGGCCTGATATTTAAAAGACTGACAAAATGGAGATCTCCTAAGCTGATCCGCTGGCTCCTGTGAAGAAGCAAAAGTAGCAGACCCAAGATCAAGGTGGGCAGGTTGAGCCTCCGTTAGGAGGCCCTCCTGGTCAGTTCCTGCCAAAAAGCGAACTGACTTGCACCATACAAGAAAGGCGAGGTTGGACGATCACGATGGGCACCCCACCACCTTGGGACCAAGAGAAGGAAGAAGAGGCAAGGGATTCTGGCACACAGGCCTGCCCCGCTTTCTGCTTGCAGCTCCATGCTTCTTGGTGTAGACCTGAGCGGTAATGAATGCCTTCCCAGGTTGGGGCACTACTGGGGGCCTAATCCTGTGGTCCTGTTGCATTCCCATTTCTCCCTTGATTTCTTTCCCCCAAAGTTTGTTGCTACCCAGGTCACCCAAGCTGCATGGTTGAGGGAACGGGATACTGGTGAGGACAGCAGCGGGAGGCACAAGTGCCAATGGACTGGCCAGTAAGCAGCGCTGGGCTCCTTAGCCACGCCCACCACAAGAATATCACCCTGGACTTGAGCAAGTAGGACAGTCCCCGGAAACCCTTTAGCACCTTCCAAGCCACTGTGTACTGGGTGCGCTCGAATGTGCATATGTGTGCCCGTGCTTGCTTACATGCGTGTGTGTTTGTTCCTGATGCTGTACATGGGTGTGCTTACTAAGCCAAAGTCTGTGTATGTGTAAATAGGTATGTGGATGTAGATCCAGGAGGACCCGGCACAGTGTGTTATGAGTGAGCATGTGGAGGTGGCGGGAAGGGAGAAAGAGAAAGAGAGAGAGAGAGTCATCTCGCCTATGAGGAATTCTTTGTTCATGTGCGGTTGTTTGAGTGTGTCATGTATGAGGTTGGACATAGGGAGTTCCAATTGTGTGCATGTTTACTTGCTTATTTGAAGTTCCCAGACACCAATCATTTGGCAAAGTCTCCCCTTTTGTGCTGTCCTCTGCACAAAGGTCTCCGGACTTGAGGCCCGGGATACCTAGCTGCCTTTGCTCTTGGAGATCTGCATGACAGTGACAATGACGCCTATGAATACTGTTGCTGGGTGCTAGTGTGCCTTGGTCGAGGCAGGGAAGGGTCAGATATCACTTTCCCTAGTGTCTTAGCAGAGCTTCCTGCAGGAGCCTTAAACATAGGGCTGTGAGCCACGGGCACCAGGATGGCCAGCTCCTGCCTCTAGCCAGTATAATCCTTGGCTGCTCAATAGCAGGAAGTAGCAGGCAGGGATCTGGGCCAGAGAGGCCAAGGCAAGCGGGAAGACAAGAGTTAAGCAGACACTAGCGCAGAAAGGAGATGCCCAGATTCGCTGACCTGCTAATCTTGTATCTCCCTTATGCTCTGAGCAAGAGAGATGAGGTTGATTGTGAGAGAGGTGGCGGATCCATACACCAGCCACTTCCAGGACTGGCAAGGGCAGAGGCGGTGGGGAGCTGTGTCACACGGGTTCAACCAGGATGTGGGAAGATGGAGCAGGAGGGGAGGTGGAAAGTGTATTTGCCTAGGACCCTGGCCCAAGCCGTTCCCAGCAGAATGGCCAGGGGATGGATGTGCGGCTCTACACATCCTGTGCATCCCCGAAGGCCTGTGAGAACTAGTGAGAACTTACAGCAAACCCCCAAGGGGCCCTGTGTTCTTTTTGCTATGGCAACTCCAGTTGGAACACTGGCTCAAGTCAGCAGGAGGCGCCTAGTACCTGGCCATGTCACAGAGCTCCAAACCATATGGGCACTGCCCAGAGGCTTCCCAGCACCCCAGGTGCAAATGCACTGTTAGTGAGGCACCAGGAGGCCCTGCTGGCCTGTGAGCACCAACTGCCTACCTCTAAGCAGCCTCACTCCCCCTCCCTTAAGGCTGTTCCTGTTGGAATGCAAATGAAAGCACACATCAACAAAGTGGGCAAGGAATGGAGAAACAAAATATCCGGCCACCCCCTGGAGGCTTTTCTGCATAGTGGGTCGCATATGTGCAGTCCTTCCTGCTCAGAAAAACACAGGGCTGCTGCCTAGCAAGCCAGGCAAGGTCTTCAGGTGGTCTTGGCCAAGGGGGCAGAGGCCGTTTCCAGACCAATCGGATGTCAGTCATAAAACCAGAAGGCAGGAAAGGAGTGCCGCTTCCCTCCTACCTTTGTCACAAACCTCCTGTGCACAGAAAAGGAGCAGAGGGGCTTGGGCACAGAGCAGGCAGACAACAGATTAGATAAATGGGGATTGGTGTTCACCAGAGGACTGAGAGATCCCAGGTGTGCAGAGGGTGAGAGCAGAGGGAGATTTGGAGAAGATAAGAAGGGCTAGGCCAGGGTGAGGCAGTTGTAATTTCCCCAGAAGAAGTGAAGAGGTACATGGGGAGGTGTGCAGCCTGTGAACCTCAAGAGGAGGAGGGGGAAATTGGGAAGCAGAGGCAGAGGCAAAGAGGCAGTGATGCAGAGGCATGTGTGAGTTGAAAGCAGTCCAGAGCAGCAAGGCAGGGACAGGAGGGCTAGGAGAGAGAACTCGGAGGGAGTTATCAGCAAAGGAGGTATGTGTGCAGGGGACAAGCCTCAGGAACTCAGCTGCAGATGGCAGGTGGTGGCTAGGAAGGCCAGGTTGGGCGCCCCACCACCCTGGGACCAAGTAGAAGGGAGAAGAGGCAAGGAATTCTGGGGCACAGGCCTGCCCCATTCTCTGCGTGCAGCGCTGTGCTTTAGGGTGTAGACCTGAGGGTTAACGAATGCCATCCTTGGTTGGGGCACTACTGGGGCGTAATCATGTGGTCCTGTTACATTGACATTTCTGCCTTGATTGCTTTCCCGAAGAGTTTGTTGCTACCCAGGTCTCCGAAGCTGCATGGGTCAGGGAATGGGAGACTGGTGAGGACAGCAGGGGGAGGCCCAAGTGCCAATGGACTGTCTAGTAAGCAGCGCTGGGCTCCTTAGCCACGCCCACCACAAGAACAACACCCTGGACTTGAGCAAGTAGGACACAGTCCTCGAAAACCCCTTAGCACCTTCCAAGCCACTGTGTACTGGGTGCGCTCACGTGTGCGTGTGTGTGCCCCTGCTTGCCTACATGCGTGTGTTCCTGATGCTGTACAAGAGTGTGCTTCCTAAGCCTATGTCTGCATATGTGCAAATAGGTATGTGGATGTAGATCCAGGAGGACCCGGCACAGTGTGTTATAGTGAGCATGTGGGGGTGGCGGGGAGGAAGAGAGAGAGAGAGAGAGAGAGAGAGAGAAGAGTCGGCTCGCCTGTGAGGAATTTTTTTTCATGTGCGGTTGCAGGAGTGTGTCAGGTATGCGGTTGGACAGAGGGAGTTCAGAGTGTTTACACGTTACTTGGTTTTGAAGTTCCCGGAAACCAGTCATATGGCGAAGGCTCCCCTCTTGTGCTGTCCTCTACACAAAGGTCTCCGTACTTGATGCCAAGCTGCCTCTGCTCTTGGAGATCTGCATGACAGTGATGATGCGGCCTATGAATATCATTGCTGGGTGCTAGTGTGCCTTGGTCACGGCAGGGAAGGGTCAGATATCCCTTTCCCTGGTGTCTTAGCAGAGCTTCCTGAAGGAGCCTAAAACATATGGCTGTGAGCCACGGGCACCAGGATTGCCAGCTCCTGCCAATAGCCAGTATAATCCTTGGCTGCCCAATAGCAGGAAGTTGCAGGCAGTGATCTGGGGGAGAGAGGCCAAGGCAAGAGGGCAGACAAGAGGTAAGTGGAAACCTGCCCAGGGAGGAAATGCCCGGATCCGCTGACCTGTTTTTCTTGTATCTCCCTTGTGCTGTCAGGAAGACAGATGACATGGAGGGCGAGAGAGGTGGCAGATCCAGACACTGGCCGCTTCCAAGTCTGGCAAGGGCTGAGGCGGTGGGCAAGCTCTCCCACACGGGTTCAGCCAGGATGTGGGAGGATGGAGCAGGAGGGGCGGTGGAAATTGTATTTACCTAGAAACATGGCCCAACCAGCCCCAGCAGCATGGCCATGGGAGGGATTTGCAGCTCCAGAGGTCCTGTGAACATCAACTATGACACTGTAACACAAGGGCTGGAGGAAGACTGACAGGATGACTTGCATTGTGCAGGTGTTTCTACCAGAAGAAAGAAGGTATTGTAGCAGGCAGGGTCAAGGCTAAGGCTACAGAATGAAAGTCATGTTTTCTGGCCCATGGGGAACTGAAGTATGCAAACGCTGGGCTGACAGCTACCATTTTATAACAGATGATCTGCTAATTGCATTTTATTAAATACTAAAAAAAGTTGGATGAGTAAAAGCATAAATAATACTCGAAATGAGTACTAACTATGATAAGGGCATCCAAAGTCACAGGAAAACTTTCTTTAAGCACAAAAATGGATTCCACGACAGCATTTATTTCAAAATTTCTGTCTTCTCAGAATTAATGTTTTAAACAATGATTCGTATAACTATCAATATTCCAATGGTCTTCAAGTTAATGCATACAAACATCAAATTTTGTAAGGTTTACAAAGATATGAAATCCAAATTATAAGGTGATATAACTGTGGTAGATATGGAGAACTGCAAATTCTAGCAATAAGCAAATAAAGTAAAGGTAAACTCTGGAGACTAAGTTGTTTTTATTTACATAAGGAGTTTTTGACTAGTAAATACCCAATCAATGTAAGAAGAAAAGGTATTCTCATCAGTGATAGTTGAATACTATCCTATCTCAAAACATTCTGGCTTTCTCTGAAATGGTTTTGAGAGGAGTCACTGTTTGGATTTTCCTTCTAAATGTATAATGATTTAGCTCTAATGATACAAATGACTTAATTTAACATAATTCTGAGTGCATACTTGACTAACAAATCTTAAGATTTTAGATATATTTTAGAATTAAAGTGATTCCCAATTCAATGTTTCTATCGGACTGAAACTACCGTGCTATCTCCTCATTTCTTCTGAGTAGACACTATTAAACTTCTCCATGAGTTTACATATTTTTTACAAACTTATTAAATCATCAGGGACTCTGTCTTATGGTGTAGGAAGGACAGAAACACAAAACCAAAATGAAGCCAAACCTTCAAGAAGTTGACACAAAAAGTACACAAAAGTCAGCCCTGGAAATAAGGGCAGAATAAGGGAAATAAGGGCTATCATTAGAAAGTAACCTAAAGGTTCAGGGGAAGAAGAAATTAATTTTGGACAGGAAGACCAGTATCTGAACTGGCCTCCAAGAGGCCTGAAGTTAGAAGGCTGTTTGCGTGTTCCATACTAGCGGGAAGAAATCACAGAGGGGAAAAAAAGAAAAGAACAGAGGGAAATCTGGGAATATGGAAAGGAGCTCCATTGTGAAAGGCTTTTAGTATCAGACCAGGAAGGACTAAAGGAAAAGCAGTCAATTCAGGTTTTTAAGAAGAAAAAAAATGCAATCAAAACCAGCTCAAAAGTAAGAGTTCTCCTCACTGTTCCTCAATAATCAGCTCTTGTCTGTTGAAAACAAAAAGTAGAGTGCCTATGGTCCATACCTGTAATGAACCTACTCAGAATGCTGAGATATGCAGATCACAATTTGAAGCCAGCCTGGGCAGAAAAGCCCATGAGACTCACGTCTAATTAATCATCAGAAAGCAAAAGGGGAGCTGGGGCTCCAATGGCACAGCGCTGGACTTGAACAAAAATGCTCAGCTATAGTGCCCAGGCCCTAGTTCAAACCTCAAGAGCACACACACACACACACTCACACACACACACACACACACACACACCAGCTCAGAGATTACTAGACATAATAGCCTAAAAGTTGTCATTTGAGCCTAAATAAAGCTATATACAATGCTGATTGGGAATAACTACAAGGCCTTTAGAAGTAACAAATGCCATTTGTAAGGAAATGGAAGGAGTTGGAAAAAATTATACTAAATGAAGTGAGACAGACCCAAAGAAACATGAACACTATGGTCTCCCTTATTGGGAATAATTAGTACAGGTTTAGGCAAGTTATAGCAGAGCATCACAAGGCCCAATTGCTATACCCTTATGAACACATAAGATGATGCTAAGTGAAATGAACTCCATGTTATGGATACAATTGTTATATCACAGTTGTAACTACTTTCAATGTCCCATGTGTATCTGTAGCTTCTACTATTGATGATGTTCTTGTATCACCTTCCTGTGGTTGTACCTACACTATCTCTATAATTTATCTGAGTATATTGGAAACCGTGTATACTGGTATTGGAACTAGGAAATTGAAAGGGAATACCAAAATTGAGAGACACAGGGTAAAAAAAGACAAACAAATACAAAAGCAATACGTGCAAAAATGTTTGGTGTAAGTGAACTGAACACCTCAGGGGGGGAAAGGGTAAGGGGGAGAGTGGAGTGGGGTTTGAGGAACAAGGTAACAAACAGTACAACAAATGTATCCAATGCCTAATGTATGAAACTGTAACCTCTGTACATCAGTTTAATAATAAAAATTTGAAAAAAAAGAAAAAAAGAAAGGAATTACGTCACAAGGATAGTAAAAAAATATAAGTAACAAATGTAAGACTTATAGAAAAGCATGAACTGGATGACAGCAAGACAGAAAATAAAACAGTAGGCGGCTATAAGGAGGAATAGAATGAGCCAATAGATTCAGTCTTGGAGGTACGATGTAGAAGGTGACACTAACACATTTTATTTGGGATGACCACCCTGTAACTACAACTCAAAACCCCAGAGGTGAAAGTCAACACAGAAGTTTCTTCCAAACAGAGGACAACGTCAATATCAAGACATTAAAAAAAGAGAGAGAAAGAGAGAGAGAGATCCAGTAAAATTCATGGGGGCTGTTCTTGCCAGCCCAAGGAAGAAAGGATTCTGAGGGGAAGAGACCAGCGAAAAAGAAGACAATCAAGAAAAATGTCATAAAACAGAATGTAAGTTTGAGCAAGGAAGAACACTCAGAGAGACAAATGCTAGAGAGAGGGGAAACACCTGAGAAAGCACTTACGGTCTTCCTGTCAAAATCATCTTCCCCTTTCACACATCCTACAGAATTGTTAAAACGATGACTGGTCTAGTCCTTGGCTAAGGTAGTTTGAAGTTTTTTAACCTATACCAACCTTGGTCTATTGATGACATGGGTCATGAATATCTGGGTCCTACGTGAAGGTTAAAATCTCATTGCTACCCAGGCTGTAAGCATGTAATCTATAATGGCACTGGACTCGGCTCTCCACTCCACTTCCCTCCATGGATACAGCACTTCAGAACTATTTGACACAAATTACCTATCTTCAGAACTGGCTTGAAACTAAGCTTCCATCCATCTCTACCCGTTTAATACAATCAAGCCAAGCCACTGCACAAATTGCCTCCCAGCAGCCCCTCCTCTCCTTTCATTCCCTGCACGGGATCATCTGTTGGTCAGACATCAATCCTACTCTCTGGTGAACAGCTGACTCTGTTAGGGGTCGGTAGAAGGACCACCCAGCAGCTGCACCATGTTTTAGAGACAAAGCATGGTGGCCAATGTTTATGAGAATTGGAATACGGGGAAGCAAAGCAGTTAAAGCCCTTGGTAAGTGAAGAAACATTGTGCAAGTTAGCTCTTGGGAAAATGTTCTCCAGTGACTTCTCTGACATCATTCACAAGGCAGACAAGCAGGCAGTAACAGTCAACTTGCAGATTATGCACTTAATCCTCATACATTTATTTTTATTTTTTTATTTTTTTTTTGGCCAGTCCTGGGCCTTGGACTCAGGGCCTGAGCACTGTCCCTGGCTTCTTCCCGCTCAAGGCTAGCACTCTGCCACTTGAGCCACAGCACCGCATCTGGCCGTTTTCTGCGTATGTGGTGCTGGGGAATCGAACCTAGGGCCTTGTGTATCCGAGGCAGGCACTCATGCCACTAGGCTATTGCCCCAGCCCCCCTCATGCATTTATTGACACTCTACTTGGTGCGAGACATTGTGTAAAGACTAGATCATTTACCCACTTTAATTCATAGGCATGACTGAAACCCTCAAAGACTCTCTTGTTCAAATCTAGTTTGGCTTTAAGATCAGAGATCAAATGCCAGCACCTCCAGACAGATATCCATGAACCTTTCTCAGGCAACAGTAACAACTCTTTTCTCCCAAGTCTCATAGAATGCTGTTCATGGACTTCTTTTATGAAACACAATGATCCTCATACATTGTAATTCTTTACATGTGCTCTCTCCTAATAAACTTTCTCTCTATATATGCACATATACATATGTGTCTATATATATGTGTGTATACATATGTGTATATATATGTATATATACATACGAATATATGCATATATATAACTGAAATCCAAGATTCATGTCGTGATAATACCCCATTATCTTCCCACATCCCAAAGCATAATGCATCTCCTTTGAAAATGAGTGCGTTCATGAGCTAGACTTTGTCCACCAAAGGCTCGATACATATTAGAAGTTTGATTATATAAAGGCAATAATCTTATTCTCTGCAATTAAAAGTCAATCTTAACATCTAAAAATAGGGAAAATAAAACTGTAAATAAGTGCAACATAGCAAATTATCCTAATTCCAATGCTAACACTTTATGTGGTACAATTTGATCAAGATGAGATTCAACTTCACCTTTCATCTTTCTATCTAATAGAGTTTTCTAAAAAGAAACAAATACATTAAATTACAAAAATTTATAACTTAAGTGTTTCAAGTGAACTGTTTTGAAATACTTTAGTATATGAATTATTCTTAAAACTTACGGGTTCATTAAAATGGCTCCAATGAGTATCCGATTCTCATCTATCAACAAAGTTATTTGTGAGCAAGGAAACTGGGTTACTGTGTGTTTTTGATAGTTTGGAATAGCTAAAATTCACATACCTTTCTAATTTACCATCATTTGGTTCAAATGGTCTAATTTACCAAAAGAAAATCTTGATTCTTTTTGAGAAAATACTGAGGCTACCTGGGCTAAATAAATAGGAAAAAGGACCCTAAGCCTTTTTGATTTCAGGAGATGAGTATCTAGTAAGAAGAGTAATGGGTTAGTGTTTAGAATTCTAGGTCCATGCTTAGATGAATGAGCTCTTTGTTGTCAGTAAGTAGTTGGCTTTGTCATTTTTTTTTTTTTGGTGCCAGTTTTGGGACTTGAACCCAGGATTCTGGGTGCTGCCCCTGAGCTTTTATGCTCAAGGCTACTATTCTACCATTTGAGCCAGAGCTCAGCTTCTGGCTTCTTAGTGGTTAATTGCAGATAAGGGTCTCACAGACTTTCCTGCCCACACTGACTTTGATCCACAATACTCAGATCTTAGCCTCCAGAGCAGCTAAGAATATGGGCACCTAGGTGTCTAGTACCCGGTTACTGGTTCTCTTGCCTTTAAACTAGATATGAGAACTTTAAAAGCTTGAAAATTGAAATTAAGTCAGAAGTAAGGAAATGGAAAAACCTCCCATGCTCCTGGATTGGGAGGATTAATATAATCAAAATGGCAATATTGCCAAAGGCTATCTACAAATTCAATGCAATACCCATTAATATCCCACCACCATTTTTTAATGAAATAGAGGAAGCAATCCAGAAATTCAAATGGAACAATAAAAGACCTAGAATAGCAAAAACAATCCTAGGCAGAAAGAACAGTGCTGGAGGAATAACAATACCCAACTTCAAGCTGTATTTTAAAGCTATAGTAATAAAAACAGCTTGGTATGGGCACCAGAACAGGCCTGAAGACCAATGGAACAGAATTGAAGACCCAGAAATGAACCCACAGAACTATGCCTACTTAATCTTTGATAAAGGAGCTAAAACAATAGTATGGAAGAAAGATATCCTCTTTAACAAGTGGTGCTGGCAAAACTGGCTCAACACATGCAACAAACTGAAACTAGATCCTTAGATGTCACCCGGCACCCAAATCAATTCCAAATGGATTAAAGACTTCGAAATCATAACAGACACCCTGAAAACACTAAAGGAAGGAGTAGGAGAAATACTTGGGCTCCTTGGCACGGGACGGAACTTCCTTAACAAAGACCCAGAAACGCTACAAATCAAAGAAAGGTTGGACAAATGGGACTGCATCAAACTGCAGAGCTTCTGCACGGCAAGTGACATAGCTCGCAAGATAAACAGAAAGCCCACAGACTGGGAGAAGATCTTTACTGGACATTCAACAGACAAAGGCCTCATATCTAAAATATATGCAGAACTAAAAAATTACCTTCTTTCAAAACAAAACCGCAAAGAACCAATAGCCCCCTCATCAAGTGGGCTAAAGACTTACAAAGAGACTTCTCTGATGAGGAAATGAGAATGGCCAAAAGACATATGAAAAAATGCCCTACATCACTGGCCATGAAAGAAATGCATATCAAAACAACACTGAGATTCCATCTCACCCCGTAAGAATGTCCCATATAAAGAAAACTAACAATAACAATTGCTGGAGGGGATGTGGCCAAAAGGGAACCCTAATCCATTGTTGGTGGGAATGTAAACTGGTTCAGACACTCTGGCAAGCAGTATGGAGATTCCTCAGAAGGCTAAATATAGAACTCCCCTATGACCCAGCAGCCCCACTTTTGGGTATCTATCCAAAAGACCACAAACAAAATCACAGTAATGCCACCAGCACAATAATGTTCATCGCAGCACAATTTGTCATAGCACGAATCTGGAGCCAAGCCAGATGCCCCTCAGTAGACGAATGAATCAGGAAAATATGGTACATATATACAATGGAATTTTATATTTCTATCTGAAAGAATGCCATTGTCCCATTTGTAAGGAAATGGAAGGTCTTGGAAAAAATTATACTAAGTGAAGTGAGCCAGACCCAAAGAAACATGGACTCTATGGTCTCCCTTATTGGGAATAATTAGTACAGGTTTAGTCCTGTCATAGCAGAGCATCACAAGGCTCAATAGCTATACCCTTATGAACACATAGATGATGCTAAGGGAAATGAACTCCATGTTATGGAAACAATTGTTATATCACAGTTGTAACTACTTTCAATATCCCATATGTATCTGTAGATTCTATTATTGATGATGTTCTTGTATCACCTTCCTGTGGTTGTACCTACACTATCTCTGTAATCTTATCTGAGTATATTGGAAACCGTGTATACTGGTATTGGAACTAGGAAATTGAAAGGGAATACCAAAATTGAAAGACACAGGGTAAAAAAAGACAAACAAATACAAAAGTAATTCTTGCCAAAATGTTTGGTGTAAGTTAACTGAACACCTCAGGGGGCGAAAGGGAAAGGGGGAGGAGGGAGGGGGGAATGAGGGACGAGGTAACAAACAGTACAACAAATGTATCCAATGCCTAATGTATGAAACTGTAACCTCTCTGTACATCAGTTTGATAATAAAAATTGAAAAAAAAATAAAATTAGATATCTCTCAAAAGGTTTTTAATGAGATGCCATCAGTATGACACAGTCAGAATAAGGTTGAATTAAGTATCTCAGTACCTGTGGCCAACTTAAAATGACACATAAACCAATTAACTACCACAAATCTGCTCATATTTATCAATATACATCATCTTACATTATACCCAATCTCTCAATACTGACAGTAACAAGCATCCTTGTATCATAATTCATACATATATAACCAGACAAACTAGCCTTTCTCCAGAAGGAACACACCAGTACATGGGCAATGTTTATACTTCACAAGATCCAATCATTTAAGTGCAATAATAGGATGTACCAGGCAAGGCACTGGTGGCTCCCACTTGTAATCCTAACTATTCAGGAGGCTGAGATCTGAAGATCAAAGTTTAAAGTCAGCCCAGGAAGAAAAATCCATTGAGATGCTCATCTCCAATTAATCACTGGAAATCCACAAGTGGAGCTCAAAGTGGTAGAGTGCTAGTCTTAAGGAGAAAAGCTCAGGGGCAGGCTCTCAGGCTGAGTTCAAGCCCCATGACCAACCGAATTAAAAAAAAAAAAAGCAAGTGATGTCAAATTAACAACACTTAACACTACGATACCTCTTAGGTTACATAACAAGCAACTTAAGGAGAACACTGGGCTTAGTATATTTACATATGTGCACAGAAAACTCCTAAATGCACAAATACAATCATAAGTAAATAAAGAAGACATAGTCCTGACAATTATTTTACAGTTGCCCATGTGGTCACCTGTGGTTACTTATAATTACTTTCTCTCTCTACTTATTCTGTTTTCCCTTTGTCTCACCAAGCTACTTATGGTTTTATACTGGGCCAGGTAATACAAACCTTCATTCTTAAAGGGTCTGTACAACTGATAGTCCATTAGATATGGTAACTGTAATAGTTTTCCATCGGGGTGGGAATGTGACTTAGTGGTAGAGTGCTTGCCTAGCATGCATGAAACCCTGGGTTCGATTCCTCAGCACCACATATATAGAAAAAGCCAGAAGTGTCTCTGTGGCTCAAGTGGCAGAGTGCTAGCCTTGAGCAAAAAGAAGCCAGGGACAGTGCTCAGGCCCTGAGTCCAAGCCCTAGGACGGGCAAAAAAAAAAAAAAAAAGTTTTCCATCGACCCTAATCACAGAACACGTTAATACCAAAAGGCACCTTCGGGGATCTTCTAGGACCCAGACACTAGGAAGTAGCTATCCGATACCCCCTGATTGCAAACAGATCCGTCACCCCAGCCAGCACAGTAGCTTCCTTCTTTGCTTGTCCATTCAGAGGCATGAGAAAGCCACAGCGTCCAGGGAGCAGAATTCACTTCCAGTTCAATGGAACCATTGTGTCTCCCGATTGAAACATTCCTTCCTTTAGGACAAAGGCCTCTAGGTCAGCACAAAGTAAGATCATAGGAACAGGAAACAAAAATTTTGTTAATGGGTCACTAAGAGTAATCGTGGGTGGTGTCACTACCATGTTCACCATATGATTCTTCAATCCATTGATTCTAATTTCAGAGAAAAATCCCACCTATTCAATTCACAGTATCACAGTCTCCTGGGGAAGCTTGGTAGGCTTGATGGGAGTTATGGCATCATGACAAAGTCTTCCACCACACTGTCCTGCCAGCAGCTGCAGGATGTCATAGCAAACCAGTGAATTCTACCACCATGAGCATTATGTCTATCCTTTGCTGGAAGGTGAGTCCCTTGACCAGAAGCAATGCTATTTGAATACCATGATGGCAGATCAAACATTCTATAAGTCCATGGATGGTAATTTATCACAATCATTGCATGCAAGGAAGGTGTATATATAGGAAATGAGAATTCCAGTAAGAACAAATACTGCTCTATGACAAAAGTGATCCGAAGAAATACATCCACCATCATTAGCTTCAATCACTCTGGAAAACAGTACCCTATCAGCCACCCACTACTCATCTCTTTGGTCAGCTGACTGGGCAATCAGCAATGGCCATAGCTGGGTCAGCATGGCGAGTCAGTCATGCTTTCGAAGCCATGCATAGTCCCCACCCAGTGGTTCATGGCCATTTTGCACATGGCTCCATTGTGTAAGAACAGGAGTGGCATGGGAAAAAGGATGATTTCTAGCCACAAAAAGGAGCAATCTTTTCACTTAATTACAAACATCATCCTCCACTCAGGTTATCTTTTGGTATTGTGCCCACTCAGCAAGTTCTACCACCTACCTCATCCCAATTTCCTTCTGACCAATTTTCCAGTCATGCCTCTTCTAAGTCCCTAACCAGCTAGCCAAACAATTCACACAAGAGCTCATACATCCATAAAGTCACTCAACTGGCCACTACTCCTTGTAAGCCAACCACCAGAGACACTGCTCAATGTTCTGCCCACCTAGAGAATTTCCCTTTACCAGCGTCCTTTCAAGGTCATCCTAGTACAGAGTCAAAGTGCTACAACTATCTACTCTTACATGGTGCCTGAATATCACACAGAAGGTTCTGTAAAGCAGGCCCCAGTTTCTTCTTCTGTCAGCTGATCACAGGAAACTTACTCTAAAGCCACAGGTATGGAATGAGAAGAATAAGAGTGCGACAGGACTTCAGACCATAGGCATTTGGGCTATTTCTTATAACTTACTTGTTCCTCTCTTTACTACTGGGAAGCATGTATATTCTCATCTGAATATTTGAGAGGTATTGAATTTTTGAAATCTATTTTGAGATTCTATCGTTTTAGATTTTCAGAGGAATAGGAGTAGAAAGAATCATCAAGAATAAAGATTAACAGAGTTTTAATCTCACATCCTATTATTATTTTTCCAATTTCACCAAAACCTCATTTTTTCAGACTAGTGTTCAATTGAAATCCTCTTAATGCTCATGAGGCTTTTGTGGCAACATGGCAAAACGTCTAAGAATTACAAAGACCTAAGTTTCATATTTGCCAATACCATTGCTGAAGTCTTGGCAATTAAATCTCTAGGCCTCCTGTAAATTTGGGTCTTACGCATAAACTCTTAATCTACCTTCTGAGAGTACAGGGTAGATGTTGAGTGTTCTCACCACAAAAATGATAATAATCTGCGATACATATGTTAGCTAGATTTAACCACTCTATGTGTAAAATATGTTGTACTTGATCAGTATGTATCATTTTACCTGTAGATTTTTATAAATAGGTTGATTAAAAATGGAGGGAATACTACCTATGAGATACTGAATGGGCTCTAAGAAAATGAGTTCAATCAGGGAAAAGCCTTTTACAGGTAATGTTTATATTTGAACAAGAGCTTAGGATTTTTGTTTTTTTTTCTTTAGAAATTTTATTTAAATATACGGAAAATAGTTATGGATGGCAAAAGGTGCTATTTATCCTGTATTTTTTATTTTTGTAATTTTTTATTCTTTTATTATTTAAAAGGTGATGTACAGAGAGATTACAAGAACATGTCAGGTAATGAGTACATTTCTTTTTAGACAATGTCACCCCTTCCGCAAGCTCTCTCCCTGTGTTTTCTTCCATTCCCCCCACAAGTTATATAGTTAATTTTCAACATAGTGTCTAGTGAGTATGTCTCTGTTTCTTTCATGGTTTTGAGCATCACAGTTATTGATAGCATGTCTGAACCTGCTTCCTGGCTCTCCCATTGCACTCCTTGATCCCAATCATTCTACAACACCACAGTAATCAAGGGGATCTTTCTAAAACATGGCACATCACTTTTCTAGCTAAAACTTTCCAATGTGTTCTTAGAATATTTGAAATTAAGTCTAAACTTTCTATTATGGTTAATAAAACTACACACAACTTCTTTTATGACTCTATATCAGTTTTCTTTTAGGCTAGATAAAGTGTGAAGTACCCTGCACACACACACATACACACACACACACACACACACACACACACACAACTCCTTTAGTTCTTACAAGAAAGTTTGAGAAGGTTGGCTGAAAGAGAGAAAAAAGCTGAGGAATTAAAATTAACAAACCTTCCCTAGAGCACCTAATTAGTAAGGCTTGCAACTGCTTCACACCCAGTTTTCAACAATATCTAGCACTTACTACATATCTTCTGCTAGACACTGAATGAATGTCTTTATATAAAGGTAACCACTTAATAGGACATATGCTACATGATGATATTATTATTCTCAAATGGAGAAAAAAGCTTGGACTCAAAGAAGTTAAGTAACTGGATTAAGTCACAGAAGTAGGAAATGGCAAGGCTGGAGTTTAAATAAACCCAGGACAGTCCCACTTCATACTGCTAACCCTAAGCATTTCCTCCTCCACATCCTCCTGCTCTTCCTCTTCCTATTATGCCAGTCCTGGAGCTCAAGCTCATAGCCTGGGAACTGTCCCTGGGCTTATTTTGAAGAGCTTAGGTTTTTTAATACATTTTTAGCAAGTTTACTTAGGCTCATCTACCCTCCCATTGCAAAATGAAAAAGTTCATATTATTCTGTATGAGTCAGTACTTTGCTGAGATAAATTTTTTCAATACCATCTTTTTCATCAAATAAAATTCCTACTCTACATTAAAGATCAGCTATTGTATCATTCATAACATCTGTACAAATACAATTTCGAGATATGTAAGGGGGTTGGAAATTTTTATCTTTCATATATTATGTTCCTACAGCTTGTTTTATGCTGTATTTTGGAGTCCAACTGGAAGATAAATCTTTGCCCCTCTGTCTGAAGTTGTTTCACGTACAACCCGTTTATGATTATAACTCTGTTGTAGTTCCTATCTCTTATATTTTTAGAGTTTTAACTCATTCCATGTTTGAAACCAAAAGACAATCGCTGTGCTATTTGTCTATGAAAGGTGATTGTGCACAGTTTAACATTTGGCAAGCAAACGAGAACCATGACTATTTCTGTTAACATAGGAGGAATCCCCATCAGGGAAGTGACTTCAACTGAAAGGAAATATTTGGATAGGAGGAAGAGGGAAGAAAAGAAAAAGAGCAAATAAAACTTGTCAAGGGACCACTGTGTTGGGAGCCTTTTCTCTAGACTCGGTGCATTGAAAAACTCCATTATGGAGGTATCATTCACATTCACACACGAGCAAAACAGTATCAAAGACTATTATTCCACACCACAGCTAATATGGTGAAGAGGGGAATGGATCCCAGCTGTCTCCTCCATGAAATTGTGCAGCTTTCAGACTGAAGCTAAGTGGACAGCATATCTACTCTGTAGCATAGTGGAGAGGGAAAGAAATGAGTCCCAGATTGGATAGTGAAGAGTGCCAACTTCAGAAAAGAACCACTGAAGGAGGGTGGGGAGAGAGGAGAGATGAGGTGCAACAGTTATCACCAGCACAAAGGAGGAAAGATAATTTCAAAGGAAGGGTACTTGAGAATGGTCAGCATTAGGAAGTTCAATCAATAAAAGAACAGGCTCTCCACCTGCTAATGCAATCACCATTAACCCAAAAAAGCATACAAATCATCATTAATGCCTTCTTCTCCCTCACCAATTAGTAGCAGGGTTCAAATGAATTCCCTTGCCAGGCCTTCCTTTCCATCCTTTCTGCCCTCACTCTACTTCAAACGTTTACTCCCCAGCTGAGAAACTTGTAGCCTGGTCTTATGGTTTCTAGTTGGTGCCCTGGATTCACCCAGCTTCTTCTCTTCAAAATAGTTTCATGTGACTCTTCTGTGCAGAGTTCAAAAGGGATTTCCCCCCACACCCCTGGCACAAATCCAGTATTTTTCCAGTCTTTACACTCTCTAGACACCTTTTTACTTTTAAGCCGCTGTCCCATATGACACTAACTAACCCTATGAGCTTTATCTGCTTGACTTGATCAGTGGCTGTGAACTACTTGCTCTCTGACCTTTATTCTATCTGTACCTCAGTTTATCAGCTGCAAACATGGAAATAATTTTTTTAAGAAAAAATAGTGCTTATCCCCTATAATTAGAGAATAAAACATGCAAAACTCTTGAAATAGTGCCTGACTGCACTATTGAATAAGCACTCAATGAATTTTAGTTATAATTGTATTAACTTTATGATTTTATAATTAACTTTTCAGCTAAATGTCATACAAAAACCCCCAACAACAACAAATAGGACCATGAACAGTGTATTGGTACCACGTAACATTTAGCCTCCACGTTATGCTTTTAGCCACTTTGCCATGATCCCAACAAACTGCCCAAGTTCTGCCTCTAAAAGGCTCTCCATGTATTCTGACTATCTACTCTGAAGAGCCTGTCATACTTAAATGACTGATTCCTAAATATAGTCATTCTAAATCCAATCACTGCCCTTTCAGAAGCGTTGTCGCTGAACTCTTTCTGAGAGCAATGGCCTACCAATTTGGAATATTTTTACTTTTTGTGTAATGCTTATTAATTTATTGCTTGTAATTTTTTTTGCCAGTCCTGGGGCTTGAACTCAGGGACCTGGGCACTGTCACTGAGCTTCTTTTGCAGAAGGCTAGCATGCCAACAGTTGAGCCACAGCATCACTTCTGGCTTTTTCTGTTTATGTGGTACTGAAGAATCGAACCCAGGGCTTCGTGCATGCTAGGCAAGCACTATACCACTAAGCCACATTCCCAGCCCTGATTGCTTTGGTAAACTTTTAAACTACTATATTTTCCTATCACTTTTAAGTCTACAAATCACTTTGAAATCCATCTGCTCCTTAGGTTTCATTTCCCTGACTATGATTGCCTGCCCCAGGTGGCAGGAACTGAGATTTTGCTTGTCTATGTAACTCTGCCCTGCCAGGGCACTGCCAGGGAGCAGATTCCTAAACACAGGCGCATGAAGGGCATGGATTGTCCTATGCACACAGCTTCACCGTCACTGAAGAAAGAAACAAACTACTTTTCAAGTAAGAAAAAAAGTCAATTAAGGTTTTTAAGGATCTCACTTTTCCTCCAAGAAATAACTTTCCAACTTTCTAGCAAATCTCTTTTTAGTTCAAATACCTGATGCTGCAAACGGTCATCTCTGTCTTGATACATCTTAATGGCTAGCAAAGTGTGGGGAGGGGTAGTTGCCATAGTGACCAAGAGAAATGTCTGTAGACAGACAATTTCTGTCACTGAGACAGAAGAGTATTTCCTGTTCATCCATCTCTAGTTTGATTTAGTATAGTAAAGCTCCAAGGCAAAGTCGATTCATTTCAATTACAGAAGACATTGCTCTGGTTCTGACTCCGCAGGAATGGTACCAGTAATGTGTCACCAACACTTGACAATGGCTCAGTCTCAGCAATAGTTTGACAAAAGAAGAATCTCACCACTTGTTGACTGACACCAGTAGAGTCACATCAGTAATCAATAACAGTTCAGTCTCACTCATATTTTTGTGTGCCTTAGGACTGGAGTTAAGATTGCCACAGAAATGAAATCAACTATGAAAGATATTCATTTGTAATTCTAAGTGCTTACATTCACATAAACAATTATTTAACATGTACACAGGCCAGTAGTTACTACCTATTTCCATTATTCATCATTTTCTCTGGCACCTTTCACCACTTAATCCCATTTTTTCCAAAATTAAAATTTAAAGAGGCAACTTCAGTCTGGTTTGGACAATGACACCATTCACTGGGAGACACAGGAGAAGAAGATGGGTCGGGGAGTGAGGTTAAATTCATCCTGAGCCATTCTAGATTTATAATGCCCAGCTAGACTTGTGTGCTGTTGGCCAAATTCTTCTAAAAAGCTATCCCATTAAGCCCAGCACAAGGTCGACTAATGCCTTCTGGCTTCTGTGAGTCTGAGGTTCGTATCTCTGATATTAGATAATCCATTTCACTGGATGCTACAGAGACCATTCTTTTGCAGAGGAAAACGAGTATTTTCCAACTTCAAAATAGACTTGCTAAAAGGTAGATTTCTAATTTCTAGTTAGGCGATTTATAATGTCTTCTTGTAATAAGGCATATGTGAAGTAGGTTCAGATCCAGGTCTATGGATCATGCTCTTGTTCAAACACACTTGATATTTACAATGTCAACCATGTCACCAAGATGGGGGGAAAATCATGGTTTAGTATGCTGAGCAAAGTTGACTCACTGATCATCCCAGGATTTAATCAGAAAATGCTCAAGATTTCAAGGCAAATATGAGCTGTAGCTGCTCATCTCTCCTAGTTCTAATCTATTACCCTATTTGGTACCATTAGAGAACCAGAGCAGAGCATTCAACACAACCTAACATGTCAGACTAGACAACTTGTATGCAATAAAAAAGGCCAAAGGCAGATTTAAACATCAAATGACCCCATTTTCTTCAAACACATTGACACTGATTTCTCTTTAGTCTTTTTCAACAATGATATTGTCTTTATACGTGTTTATTACAATAAATTCATACCAAATCAATAAATTCTTACACTTGCATGAGATTTTTGTTTTTGTTTGTCCTGGGACTTGAACTCTGGGCACTGTCCCAAGCAACTTTTGCTCAAGGCTGGCATTCTACCACATGAGCCACAGTGCTATTTCCAGATTTTTCTGAGTAGTTTATTGGAGATAAGAGTCTCATAAGCTTTCTTGCCCCAAGTAGCTTCAAACTGCAATCCTCAGATCTCACCCTCCTGAGAAGCTAGGGTTACAGGCATTGATTC
>NW_025960510.1:0-34671 GCF_023159225.1 Perognathus longimembris pacificus
AATCAATAGACAAAGGATAAAAATACAAACAACTCCAAACACAATACTCACAAAACCATTTGGTGTAAACCAACCATACAACTCGTGGGTGGAAGGGGAAGCAGGAGGGAAGAGGTAGGCATGTGGAGGGGAGGAGGAGTTAACATGTTGGACAAGAAATGTACTAACTGCATTATATATGAAATTGTAACCCCTCTGTACTTCACTTTGACAATAAAGGAGAAAAAGACAATAAATATTTTTGAAAGATTCTGAAACACCTAACATTTTTTAGAGTTATGACATATAATGCTTAAGATTCTCATGTTAAAAACTAACATTTAGAATCAACACTCTCTTTCTCTGGCAATAGGAAAACTACCAACACATACACTGTTTGTGAATAAAGGTAAACATTTCCCTCAAAGAACTGCTAATCACCATACATTTCCTTTCTTCCTTCCTGTTATTTACTTCAGCCATTCTCTGGCCATAATCTGAGTGAAACTAGCCAAAAGGTACAGACACTGAGGCAGGTAGGGCTGGGGGGGGGGGGGGGGAGGAGGAGGAGGAGGAGGAGGAGGAGGAGGAGGAGGAGGAGGAGGAGGAGGAGGAGGAGGAGGAGGAGGAGGAGGAGGAGGAGGAGGAGGAGGAGGAGGAGGAGGAGGAGGAGGAGGAGGAGGAGGAGGAGGAGGAGGAGGAGGAGGAGGAGGAGGAGGAGGAGGAGGAGGAGGAGGAGGAGGAGGAGGAGGAGGAGGAGGAGGAGGAGGAGGAGGAGGAGGAGGAGGAGGAGGAGGAGGAGGAGGAGGAGGAGGAGGAGGAGGAGGAGAGGAGGAGGAGG
Organism: Perognathus longimembris pacificus; assembly: GCF_023159225.1. Taxonomy (NCBI): domain Eukaryota; kingdom Metazoa; phylum Chordata; class Mammalia; order Rodentia; family Heteromyidae; genus Perognathus; species Perognathus longimembris. Next base: position 821 of record NW_025960510.1, read on the forward strand.
AGGAGGAGGAGGAGGAGGAGGAGGAGGAGGAGGAGGAGGAGGAGGAGGAGGAGGAGGAGGAGGAGGAGGAGGAGGAGGAGGAGGAGAGGAGGAGGAGGAGGAGGAGGAGGAGGAGGAGGAGGAGGAGGAGGAGGAGGAGGAGGAGGAGGAGGAGGAGGAGGAGGAGGAGGAGGAGGAGGAGGAGGAGGAGGAGGAGGAGGAGGAGGAGGAGGAGGAGGAGGAGGAGGAGGAGCCATGGCCCGTGGTGGAGCTGAGCCTGCAGCCTGGGCCCTGATCATGGCGCCGCCCGGGTCACCCCAGCCCCCCCCCCGCATGCACACACGTACCCAGGGTTAGGGTACTGAGTCCTCCTGCGTGGGTGCTGGGTGCTCAGTCCTCCCCCGGCATCTCCACACAAGATGCTGGGTGCTCAGTCCCCCCTGGCGTCTCCACACAAGGTGCTGGGTGCTCAGTCTTCCTTTGTTAGTGCTGGGTGCTCAGTCCTCCCCCGGTGTCTGCATATGAGGTGCTGGGTGCTCAGTCCTCCCGTGCCTCCACACAAAGTGCTGGGTGCTCAGTCTTCTCATGTGGGTGCTGGGCAGTTAGTCCTGTGTCCCACACGAGGGCCTGCGTGCTCAGTCCTCCTCCCATGAATCCACAGGAGGCGCTGGGTGCTCAGTTCTCCTCCCGTTCCTCCACACGAGGTGCTGGGTGCTCAGTCCTCCTGTGTGTGTGCTAGGCGCTCAGTCCTCCTCCCGTGCCTCAGTGAGGGGTGCTGGGTGCTTGGTCACTCTCTGGGCCGCAGGGCCTGGCTCACTGTCTGTCGCTTCGGCTGCCCACAGGGGAAGGGAGAGACGGACAGACGGGTGGACACAGAGACAGGGAGGGAGACACACAGACAGGAACAGGCACTAACACAGACAGACAGACAGATGGGGTGACACAGACTGAGACAAACAGACAGACAGACGGTTAGACCGGCTGTGGGACAGTCAGGCAGCTAGAGAGACACAGACAGATGGACAGGGAGATAGACAGACAGGGAGACAGACAGACAGACAGACAAGGAGACAGTCGGATGGACGGACAGATGGAAAGACAGACAGGGAGACGGACAAATGGACAGACAGACATAGATGGACGGATGGACAGGGAGACTGACAGACGGACAGATGGACAGACAGATGGACGAAAAGACACAGATGGAAAGACAGAGACACAGACGGACGAACAGGGAGGACAGATGGACAAATAGGGAGACAGGGAGAGAGACAGATAGACAGACAGACGGACAGACAGACAGACGGACACACAGACGGACACACAAGCAGTGTGACAGACACAGAGACAGTCGGACGGCAGACAGACGGATGGACAGACAGACGGACAGATGGACGATCAGGGAGACAGATGGACAGACAGACATCCAGCGAGAGACAGATGGACAGACAGATGGGCAGATGGACAGACAGACAAGGAGACAGACAGATGGACGGACAGACAGGGACCAATGAACGTAGACAGATGGACGGACGCACAGAGCGACAGGCGCACAGGGTCCCAGGCCTGGGGACAGACAGACGGACAGACGGATGGGCAGGGAAACCGAGGCAGACAGACAGACGGGTGGACACAGGGACAACTGAGAGAGAGACGGACAGACGGACACACGGACAGGCAAGGGGCCTAGGGGAGGGCGGGGAGGAGGGGGACTGGGGCTCGAATCCCGGCCCGGCACCCAGCCACCCGGCACCCAGCTACTCAGCACCCAGCACCCATTACCCAGCCACCCAGGTTCTCAGCCCTCAGCACCCAGGTACTCAGCACCCCAACCCCCAGTACCCAGCCAGCACTCACCTACTCAGCACCCAGTACTGAGCACCCAGGTACTCAACCCTCAGTGCCCTCAGCACCCAGCGAACCAGTACCCAGCACCCAGCCACCCACTACCCAGCTACCCAGCAACCAGCCACCCACACAGCTACCCAGCTACCAAGTACCCAGCCACCCAGCACCCAGTACCAACACCCAGCCAATCAGCATCCAGTCCCCAGCTACTCAGCACCCAGCCACCCAGCACCCAGTACCCAGCATCCCAGCCAGCCAGTACCCAGCTACCCAGTACCCAGCACCCAGCCACCCAGCACCCAGCTACTCAGCACCCAGATGCCAGCCTTCAGCATGCAGCTACTCAGCACCTAGCCCCCATTACCCATCATGCAACTACTAAGCACCCAACCAGTACCCAGCACCCAGCGACTCAGTACCTAGCCACCCAGCACCCAGTCCCCAGCACCCAGCTATTCACCACCCAGGTACCCAGCACCAAGTACCCAGCAACCCAGCACTCAGCTACTCAGCACCCAGTATCCAGTTATTTGGACCTCAGCATCCAGCTAGTCAGCACCCAGCCACCCAGCTACTCAACCCAGTACCTAGCACCCAGCCGCCAACCACCCAGCACCCAGTACCTAGTACCTAGCCAATCAGCGTCCAGTACCCAGCTACTCAGCACCCAGCCACTCAGCTACCCAGCTACCCAGCACCTAATCCAGCACCTAGTACCCAGCCAACCAGTACCCAGCACCAGGACACAACCACTCAGCACCCATCACCCAGTACCCAGCACCCAGCCAACCAGCCCCCAGCACCCAGCTACTCAGCACCCAGACACCCAGCACCCAGTACCCAGCTACCCAGCACCCAGTACCCAGCTACTCAGCACCCAGCCACCCAGCTACCCAGCTTTCCAGCACCTTATCCAGCACCTAGTACCCAGCCACCCAGCACCAGGACACAACCACTCAGCACCCATCACCCAGTACCCAGCACCCAGCCAACCAGCCCCCAGCACCCAGCTACTCAGCACCCAGACACCCAGCACCCAGTACCCAGCTACCCAGCACCCAGTACCCAGCACCCAGAACCCAGCCACCCAGCTAGCCAGCACCCAGTACCCAGCTACTGAGCACCCAGTTCCCAGAACCCTGCTACTCAGACCCCAGGCACCTAGTACCTAGCACCCAGCACCCATCTAACCAGTACCCAGCACCCAACTACTCAGACCACACCATCCAGCTACTCAACACCCAGCTACCAAGCGCCCAGTCACCCAGCACCCAACCACCCAGCACCCAGTACCTAGCACCCAGACACCCAGTAACCAGCCCCTAGCCACCCAGCACCCAGTACCCAGCACCCAGCTACCTAGTATTTAGCACTCAGCACCCAGAACCCCCAGCTTGCAAATTGCACACCCGTGTATCATTTTACCCTGTTTTGACTCCACTGCCTCTGTCCCGCCTGTCCGCTCTGCCCCACCCAGCCCCCCATCCATCGCCCGTCCTGCCCTGGCCTGAGCCTTCCAGTGCCCCAAGCAGAAACAACAGGAAACCGCCAGGGTGGGGCGGGGCTGGCCAAGGAAAGCAAAGATTTATCATTTCAACTTCACATCTGAGTAGTTCATTAAGAATGGGTAGCCATTTGACAGGCAGATACCAATGGGGAAGATTCCAGGAAGAAGAGACAGAGACAGGAACACAGGAAGAGAACAACTCTCTAGAAACCAGGAATTCCTGCTGCTGAATGCCATAAGCATTGTGAAAATTAAAAAGAAGCTGGGGTCAATTTGGGCTCCTTCCATAAGGCAGTGGAGAAGAGGTATTTAAGCATAAGACATACATTTTAGAAGTATCCCAATGTACAGGGTGCTGGTGGCTCATGCCTGTCTGTCATCCTAGCTACTCAGAAGGCTGACCGTTGAGGATCATGGTTGAATGCCAGTGAAGACAAGAATGTCTGTTAAAGAGTCTCATCTCCAATTAACTACAAAAAAAACAAAAACAAAAACAAAAACCTGGAAGAGGCACTGTGGCTCAAAGAGACAGAGGACTAGCCTTGAAAGGAAAGGAAGAAGGGCTGGGAATATGGCCTAGTGGTAGAGTGCTTGCCTTGTATACATGAAGCCATGGGTTCAATTCCTCACAACCACATATAGCAAAAAGCAAGAAGTGGAGCAATGGCTCAAGTGGTAGTGTACTAGCCTTGAGCAAAACAAAAACAAAAGCCTGGGACAGTGCTCAGGACCTGCGTCCAGGACTGGCAATGAAGGAAGGAAGGAAGGAAGGAAGGAAGGAAGGAAGGAAGGAAGGAAGGAAGGAAGGAAGGAAGGGAGAAAAGAAAGAGAGGAAGAAAGAAAGAGAGAAAGGAAGATAGTGAGTGAACTCAGGGTCAGCACCTGCGTTCATGCCCCACAAACAATAACAACAACAAAGAATCCACAAAATGCTAGTTTTCCAATAAAAGATTAAAAATTTGTTAGAAATATGTTGCTAACTTATTAAAAAAAGACCCTAACACTTCAATTTTTAAATTTAGCTCAAATGAGCAAAGCATCAGACAGAACTTCATGTGGTCCTATTTAAAAGGATCACATTGGCACTGAACTACATTGAGCTCCTACATCATCATCAGTATAGAGAAAATGAGTCTAACCTTACATTTCTTGTTTTTCAGAAAATGGAAAATGCTGAACTCTCATATAATTATTACTTCTAAATAGGCATAATTAGTTGGTTGAGAGCAATCATGATAGACCTAGTAGTTTTCAATGTTATCAAAAGTTCTAAAGGCCATCTTTGATCAGGAATCTTATTTTAGAATAATCCTCACAGCTACCATGTGCCAGCAAAAAACTCAGCCTTATAATTAGAAAGACACCATCACCTCCACTTGGAGTAGCCAGCAGCATCTCAATGTGTTTTCCTTTTTTTAAAAAAAAAATATATATAATTACTTATTTATTGTAAAAGTGATATACAGAGGGGTCACAGATCCATACATTAAGCCATGTTTTCTTATACGCAAATTATGATTTCAATACATACCCGATCTAATATTCAGGATGTTTTAGGAATGAAATGAGATAATTAATGTAAGATCAATTACCAACAATTTTTAGAAAGCCGAGCTTTTTGAAAGCTCACACCTCATTGTTGGATCCTCAGAATTCATAGCATCTAGGACCATGCAACTCATTGTGTTTTACATCACACTTCTTCATATACATATGGGACCATCATATTATATTTCATTGTCCTTTCAAGGGTTCTACTCATTTATTTTTTTAAAGAAAATCTCAATACCAAAATGTGCACTCTAGTTCTCTAATTCTCTAAGAATAATGTAGTTTGCTGCATACAAACTACTGTCATTATGTATTTCTAAGCCATGTACATTGAACATAACAAAATGTGTTAAAATTAAAACACATGATTTAGCCAGGCACCTGGGGCTCATACCGGTAAACCTGGATACTCAGCAAGCTGAGATGCAGAGGGTCAGGGTTCAAAGCCAGCCCATTCAGTAAAGTCCAAAAGACTCCATCTCCAATTAACCAGTGAAATGCTGGGCTAGATGTGTAAGTGGCAGAATACCAGCTGAGTGGGCATACATGCCAGGATGAAGCCTTGAATTCAAACCTTGTTAGTACAGGTGGTGGGAGAGGAGAGGAGAGAAAAGGGGAGGACAGGGGAGAGGAGTGGAGGGGAGGAGAGGGGAAGGGAGGGGAGGACAGGAGAGGAGAGGAGAGGAGAGAGAGCACAATACATGGTTTAATAAGATTCTAATAGTTCAATACCTATTTTTGTAGCTTTAGACTGGTTTACAGAAGGAAAAGATATTTCACAAGTGAATGAACAATTATGGAAAGCAAATTGCTGTCTTCCACATAATAAACACATAAACAATCTTCCAAGTAATGTTTTACATCTACATAACTGATTAACTAGAAAATATGCCAAAATACTTGAATTAGGAAAAGCAGTTCATCACTTAAAATATTGTAATTTATCTTTACAATCAGTTTGTAAAAACAACAACAACAAAAACAAAAAAGTAGCTGCTAAGTGCCAGTGGCTCTCACCTGTAATCCTAACTTCTCAGAAGCTTATGAGCTGAGACTCACAGCTCAAATCCATCCAGGCAGGAAAGTCTATGAGACTCATCTCCAAATAACTACCAAAAAAAGCTGGAAGTGGACCTGTGGTTCAAATGATAGTCTGCTAGCCTTCAGCACAAGAACAGCACCCAAGCCCTGAGTTCAAGCCTCAGGACTGGCATAATGAACAATCATAAATAGACCCAACATATTCGACTAGCAATGTGGCTTAGCGGCAGAGTGCTCACCTAGCATGCATGAAGCCCTGGGTTCCATTCCTCCCCACCACATAAACAGAAAAAGGTGTAAGTAGTGCTGTGTGTGTGTGTGTGTGTGTGTGAATAAAAGCAGCTCAGGGACAGTGCTCAAGCCCTGAGTTCAAGCCTCAGAACTGGCAAAATAAAAACAACATTAAATTAAGTATATAACCCTCCTGGTAATACTAATGAGAAATCATTAGTCCAAGGCCCAGGACTGGCCAAAAAAAAAAAAGAACCTAAATGCTTACATACAGTACTTAGAAATTTTCTAAGCACTATCTGCTGTGTATCTGTTTTCTAATACAGTACAGTAATATGGTAATACTATCATGACATTATAGCTGATTAATATACTCTATGAAGTTTTTAGTAAGTGCCACCACAGTAACAGCAGCTAACTGAGTATTACCACAAGTAATTGAGACCATGAGTGACAGGTGGTTGAACTTCTCTTTGTGTTTAAAACACAAAATGAGTTTTCACACAAAAGGAGAAGGGACGGACTCACGGGAGGGGCCCAGAGAAGGTGATATCTACCAACTTTTTCGAAGTGACTATGTAAGGAATTAAAAACATAGTCCTCTACTTTGAGAATTGTACTCAAGTCAAAAGTCCCTTCTGGTGGCCACCCATCTTGAAAGTGAGCCACTAAGAAGAGCAGAGAGTCACCCACTTTCGTTTCTTGATCTCTACACTATTATTGTGAGTAACTTCCTTCCAGTGGGCTAAAGTCAAGTCCACGGGAGTGGAAGGGACGTTGCCCATGCCTATCAGTCTCCTCAGTTGTGCAGTCCACAAAATAACAAGAGGTAAAACAATTCCAATAAAACAGAAGAAACAATACACACAGGCCTGATATTTAAAAGACTTACAAAATGGAGATCTCCTAAGCTGATCCGCTGGCTCCTGTGAAGAAGCAAAAGTAGCAGACCCAAGATCAAGGTGGGCAGGTTGAGCCTCCGTTAGGAGGCCCTCCTGGTCAGTTCCTGCCAAAAAGCGAACTGACTTGCACCATACAAGAAAGGCGAGGTTGGACGATCACGATGGGCACCCCACCACCTTGGGACCAAGAGAAGGAAGAAGAGGCAAGGGATTCTGGCACACAGGCCTGCCCCGCTCTCTGCTTGCAGCTCCATGCTTCTTGGTGTAGACCTGAGCGGTAATGAATGCCTTCCCAGGTTGGGGCACTACTGGGGGCCTAATCCTGTGGTCCTGTTGCATTCCCATTTCTCCCTTGATTTCTTTCCCCCAAAGTTTGTTGCTACCCAGGTCACCCAAGCTGCATGGTTGAGGGAACGGGATACTGGTGAGGACAGCAGCGGGAGGCACAAGTGCCAATGGACTGGCTAGTAAGCAGCGCTGGGCTCCTTAGCCATGCCCACCACAAGAATATCACCCTTGACTTGAGCAAGTAGGACAGTCCCCGGAAACCCTTAAGCACCTTCCAAGCCACTGTGTACTGGGTGCGCTCGCATGTGCATATGTATGCCCGTGCTTGCTTACATGCGTGTGTGTTTGTTCCTGATGCTGTACATGGGTGTGCTTACTAAGCCAAAGTCTGTGTATGTGTAAATAGGTATGTGGATGTAGATCCAGGAGGACCCGGCACAGTGTGTTATGAGTGAGCATGTGGAGGTGGCGGGAAGGGAGAAAGAGAAAGAGAGAGAGAGAGTCATCTCGCCTATGAGGAATTCTTTGTTCATGTGCGGTTGTATGAGTGTGTCATGTATGAGGTTGGACATAGGGAGTTCCAATTGTGTGCATGTTTACTTGCTTATTTGAAGTTCCCAGACACCAATCATTTGGCAAAGTCTCCCCTTTTGTGCTGTCCTCTGAACAAAGGTCTCCGGACTTGAGGCCCGGCATACCTAGCTGCCTTTGCTCTTGGAGATCTGCATGACAGTGACAATGACGCCTATGAATACTGTTGCTGGGTGCTAGTGTGCCTTGGTCGAGGCAGGGAAGGGTCAGATATCACTTTCCCTAGTGTCTTAGCAGAGCTTCCTGCAGGAGCCTTAAACATATGGCTGTGAGCCACGGGCACCAGGATTGCCAGCTCCTGCCTCTAGCCAGTATAATCCTTGGCTGCTCAATAGCAGGAAGTAGCAGGCAGGGATCTGGGCCAGAGAGGCCAAGGCAAGCGGGAAGACAAGAGTTAAGCAGACACTAGCGCAGAAAGGAGATGCCCAGATTCGCTGACCTGCTAATCTTGTATCTCCCTTATGCTCTGAGCAAGAGAGATGAGGTTGATTGTGAGAGAGGTGGCGGATCCATACACCAGCCACTTCCAGGACTGGCAAGGGCAGAGGCGGTGGGGAGCTGTGTCACACGGGTTCAACCAGGATGTGGGAAGATGGAGCAGGAGGGGAGGTGGAAAGTGTATTTGCCTAGGACCCTGGCCCAAGCCGTTCCCAGCAGAATGGCCAGGGGAGGGATTTGCGGCTCTACACATCCTGTGCATCCCCGAAGGCCTCTGAGAACTAGTGAGAACTTACAGCAAACCCCCAAGGGGCCCTGTGTCCTTTTTGCTATGGCAACTCCAGTTGGAACACTGGCTCAAGTCAGCAGGAGGCGCCTAGTACCTGGCCATGTCACAGAGCTCCAAACCATATGGGCACTGCCCAGAGGCTTCCCAGCACCCCAGGTGCAAATGCACTGTTAGTGAGGCACCAGGAGGCCCTGCTGGCCTGTGAGCACCAACTGCCTACCTCTAAGCAGCCTCACTACCCCTCCCTTAAGGCTGTTCCTGTTGGAATGCAAATGAAAGCACACATCAACAAAGTGGGCAAGGAATGGAGAAACAAAACATCCGGCCACCCCCTGGAGGCTTTTCTGCATAGTGGGTCGCATATGTGCAGTCCTTCCTGCTCAGAAAAACACAGGGCTGCTGCCTAGCAAGCCAGGCAAGGTCTTCAGGTGGTCTTGGCCAAGGGGGCAGAGGCCATTTCCAGACCAATCGGATGTCAGTCATAAAACCAGAAGGCAGGAAAGGAGTGCCGCTTCCCTCCTACCTTTGTCACAAACCTCCTGTGCACAGAAAAGGAGCAGAGGGGCTTGGGCACAGAGCAGGCAGACAACAGATTAGATAAATGGGGATTGGTGTTCACCAGAGGACTGAGAGATCCCAGGTGTGCAGAGCCTGAGAGCAGAGGGAGATTTGGAGAAGATAAGAAGGGCTAGGCCAGGGTGAGGCAGTTGTAATTTCCCCAGAAGAAGTGAAGAGGTACATGGGGAGGTGTGCAGCCTGTGAACCTCAAGAGGAGGAGGGGGAAATTGGGAAGCAGAGGCAGAGGCAAAGAGGCAGTGATGCAGAGGCATGTGTGAGTTGAAAGCAGTCCAGAGCAGCAAGGCAGGGACAGGAGGGCTAGGAGAGAGAACTCAGAGGGAGTTATCAGCAAAGGAGGTATGTGTGCAGGGGACAAGCCTCAGGAACTCAGCTGCAGATGGCAGGTGGTGGCTAGGAAGGCCAGGTTGGGCGCCCCACCACCCTGGGACCAAGTAGAAGGGAGAAGAGGCAAGGGATTCTGGGGCACAGGCCTGCCCCATTCTCTGCGTGCAGCGCTGTGCTTTAGGGTGTAGACCTGAGGGGTAACGAATGCCATCCTTGGTTGGGGCACTACTGGGGCGTAATCATGTTGTCCTGTTACATTGACATTTCTGCCTTGATTGCTTTCCCGAAGAGTTTGTTGCTACCCAGGTCTCCGAAGCTGCATGGTTCAGGGAATGGGAGACTGGTGAGGACAGCAGGGGGAGGCCCAAGTTCCAATGGACTGTCCAGTAAGCAGCGCTGGGCTCCTTAGCCACGCCCACCACAAGAACAACACCCTGGACTTGAGCAAGTAGGACACAGTCCTCGAAAACCCCTTAGCACCTTCCAAGCCACTGTGTACTTGGTGCGCTCACGTGTGCGTGTGTGTGCCCCTGCTTGCCTACATGCGTGTGTTCCTGATGCTGTACAAGAGTGTGCTTCCTAAGCCTAAGTCTGCATATGTGCAAATAGGTATGTGGATGTAGATCCAGGAGGACCCGGCACAGTGTGTTATAGTGAGCATGTGGGGGTGGCGGGGAGGAAGAGAGAGAGAGAGAGAAAGTCGGCTCGCCTGTGAGGAAGTTTTTGTTCATGTGCGGTTGCAGGAGTGTGTCAGGTATGAGGTTGGACAGAGGGAGTTCAAAGTGTTTACACGTTACTTGTTTTTTGAAGTTCCCGGAAACCAATTATATGGCGAAGGCTCCCCTCTTGTGCTGTCCGCTACACAAAGGTCTCCGTACTTGATGCCAAGCTGCCTCTGCTCTTGGAGATCTGCATGACAGTGATGATGCTGCCTATGAATATCATTGCTGGGTGCTAGTGTGCCTTGGTCACGGCAGGGAAGGGTCAGATATCCCTTTCCCTGGTGTCTTAGCAGAGCTTCTTGAAGGAGCCTAAAACATATGGCTGTGAGCCACGGGCACCAGGATTGCCAGCTCCTGCCAATAGCCAGTATAATCCTTGGCTGCCCAATAGCAGGAAGTAGCAGGCAGTGATCTGGGAGAGAGAGGCCAAGGCAAGAGGGCAGACAAGAGGTAAGTGGAAACCTGCCCAGGGAGGAAATGCCCGGATCCGCTGACCTGTTTTTCTTGTATCTCCCTTGTGCTGGCAGGAAGACAGATGACATGGAGGGCGAGAGAGGTGGCAGATCCAGACACTGGCCGCTTCCAAGTCTGGCAAGGGCTGAGGCGGTGGGCAAGCTGTCCCACACGGGTTCAGCCAGGATGTGGGAGGATGGAGCAGGAGGGGAGGTGGAAATTGTATTTACCTAGAAACATGGCCCAAGCCAGCCCCAGCAGAATGGCCATGGGAGGGATTTGCGGCTCCAGAGGTCCTGTGAACATCAACTATGACACTGTAACACAAGGGCTGGAGGAAGACTGACAGGATGACTTGCATTGTGCAGGTGTTTCTACCAGAAGAAAGAAGGCATTGTAGCAGGCAGGGTCAAGGCTAAGGCTACAGAATGAAAGTCATGTTTTCTGGCCCATGGGGAACTGAAGTATGCAAACGCTGGGCTGACAGCTACCATTTTATAACAGATGATCTGCTAATTGCATTTTATTAAATACTAAAAAAAGTTGGATGAGTAAAAGCATAAATAATACTCGAAATGAGTACTAACTATGATAAGGGCATCCAAAGTCACAGGAAAACTTTCTTTAAGCACAAAAATGGATTCCACGACAGCATTTATTTCAAAATTTCTGTCTTCTCAGAATTAATGTTTTAAACAATGATTCGTATAACTATCAATATTCCAATGGTCTTCAAGTTAATGCATACAAACATCAAATTTTGTAAGGTTTACAAAGATATGAAATCCAAATTATAAGGTGATATAACTGTGGTAGATATGGAGAACTGCAATTTCTACCAATAAGCAAATAAAGTAAAGGTAAACTCTGGAGACTAATTTGTTTTTATTTACATAAGGAGTTTTTGACTAGTAAATACCCAATCAATGTAAGAAGAAAAGGTATTCTCATCAGTGATAGTTGAATACTATCCTATCTCAAAACATTCTGGCTTTCTCTGAAATGGTTTTGAGAGGAGTCACTGTTTGGATTTTCCTTCTAAGTGTATAATGATTTAGCTCTAATGATACAAATGACTTAAATTAACATAATTCTGAGTGCATACTTGACTAACAAATCTTAAGATTTTAGATATATTTTAGGATTAAAGTGATTCCCAATTCAATGTTTCTATCGGACTGAAACTACCGTGCTATCTCCTCATTTCTTCTGAGTAGACACTATTAAACTTCTCCATGAGTTTACATATTTTTTACAAACTTATTAAATCATCAGGGACTCTGTCTTATGGTGTAGGAAGGACAGAAACACAAAACCAAAATGAAGCCAAACCTTCAAGAAGTTGACACAAAAAGTACACAAAAGTCAGCCCTGGAAATAAGGGCAGAATAAGGGAAATAAGGGCTATCATTAGAAAGTAACCTAAAGGTTCAGGGGAAGAAGAAATTAATTTTGGACAGGAAGACCAGTATCTGAACTGGCCTCCAAGAGGCCTGAAGTTAGAAGGCTGTTTGCGTGTTCCATACTAGCAGGAACAAATCACAGAGGGGAAAAAAAGAAAAGAACAGAGGGAAATCTGGGAATATGGAAAGGAGCTCCATTGTGAAAGGCTTTTAGTATCAGACCAGGAAGGACTAAAGGAAAAGCAGTCAATTCAGGTTTTTAAGAAGAAAAAAAATGCAATCAAAACCAGCTCAAAAGTAAGAGTTCTCCTCACTGTTCCTCAATAATCAGCTCTTGTCTGTTGAAAACAAAAAGTAGTGTGCCTATGGACCATACCTGTAATGAACCTACTCAGAATGCTGAGATATGCAGATCACAATTTGAAGCCAGCCTGGGCAGAAAAGCCCATGAGACTCACGTCTAATTAATCATCAGAAAGCAAAAGGGGAGCTGGGGCTCCAATGGCACAGCGCTGGACTTGAACAAAAATGCTCAGCTATAGTGCCCAGGCCCTAGTTCAAACCTCAAGAGCACACACACACACACACACTCACACACACACACACACACACACACACACACACACACACCAGCTCAGAGATTACTAGACATAATAGCCTAAAAGTTGTCATTTGAGCCTAAATAAAGCTATATACAATGCTGATTGGGAATAACTACAAGGCCTTTAGAAGTAACAAATGCCATTTGTAAGGAAATGGAAGGACTTGGAAAAAATTATACTAAATGAAGTGAGACAGACCCAAAGAAACATGAACACTATGGTCTCCCTTATTGGGAATAATTAGTACAGGTTTAGGCAAGTTATAGCAGAGCATCACAAGGCCCAATTGCTATACCCTTATGAACACATAAGATGATGCTAAGTGAAATGAACTCCATGTTATGGAGACAATTGTTATATCACAGTTGTAACTACTTTCAATGACCCATGTGTATCTGTAGCTTCTACTATTGATGATGTTCTTGTATCACCTTCCTGTGGTTGTACGTACACTATCTCTGTAATTTATCTGAGTATATTGGAAACCGTGTATACTGGTATTGGAACTAGGAAATTGAAAGGGAATACCAAAATTGAGAGACACAGGGTAAAAAAAGACAAACAAATACAAAAGCAATACGTGCAAAAATGTTTGGTGTAAGTGAACTGAACAACTCAGGGGGGGAAAGGGTAAGGGGGAGAGTGGAGTGGGGTTTGAGGAACAAGGTAACAAACAGTACAACAAATGTATCCAATGCCTAATGTATGAAACTGTAACCTCTGTACATCAGTTTAATAATAAAAATTTGAAAAAAAAGAAAAAAAGAAAGGAATTACGTCACAAGGATAGTAAAAAAATATAAGTAACAAATGTAAGACTTATAGAAAAGCATGAACTGGATGACAGCAAGACAGAAAATAAAACAGTAGGCGGCTATCAGGAGGAATAGAATGAGCCAATAGATTCAGTCTTGGAGGTACGATGTAAAAGGTGACACTAACACATTTTATTTGGGATGACCACCCTGTAACTACAACTCAAAACCCCAGAGGTGAAAGTCAACACAGAAGTTTCTTCCAAACAGAGGACAACGTCAATATCAAGACATTAAAAAAAGAGAGAGAAAGAGAGAGAGAGAGATCCAGTAAAATTCATGGGGGCTGTTCTTGCCAGCCCAAGGAAGAAAGGATTCTGAGGGGAAGAGACCAGCGAAAAAGAAGACAATCAAGAAAAATGTCATAAAAGAGAATGTAAGTTTGAGCAAGGAAGAACACTCAGAGAGACAAATGCTAGAGAGAGGGGAAACACCTGAGAAAGCACTTACGGTCTTCCTGTCAAAATCATCTTCCCCTTTCACACATCCTACAGAATTGTTAAAACGATGACTGGTCTAGTCCTTGGCTAAGGTAGTTTGAAGTTTTTTAACCTATACCAACCTTGGTCTATTGATGACATGGGTCATGAATATCTGGGTCCTACGTGAAGGTTAAAATCTCATTGCTACCCAGGCTGTAAGCATGTAATCTATAATGGCACTGGACTCGGCTCTCCACTCCACTTCCCTCCATGGATACAGCACTTCAGAACTATTTGACACAAATTACCTATCTTCAGAACTGGCTTGAAACTAAGCTTCCATCCATCTCTACCCGTTTAATACAATCAAGCCAAACCACTGCACAAATTGCCTCCCAGCAGCCCCTCCTCTCCTTTCATTCCCTTCACAGGATCATCTGTTGGTCAGACATCAATCCTACTCTCTGGTGAACAGCTGACTCTGTTAGGGGTCGGTAGAAGGACCACCCAGCAGCTGCACCATGTTTTAGAGACAAAGCATGGTGGCCAATGTTTATGAGAATTGGAATACGGGGAAGCAAAGCAGTTAAAGCCCTTGGTAAGTGAAGAAACATTGTGCAAGTTAGCTCTTGGGAAAATGTTCTCCAGTGACTTCTCTGACATCATTCACAAGGCAGACAAGCAGGCAGTAACAGTCAACTTGCAGATTATGCACTTAATCCTCATACATTTATTTTTATTTTTTTATTTTTTTTTTGGCCAGTCCTGGGCCTTGGACTCAGGGCCTGAGCACTGTCCCTGGCTTCTTCCCGCTCAAGGCTAGCACTCTGCCACTTGAGCCACAGCACCGCATCTGGCCGTTTTCTGCATATGTGGTGCTGGGGAATCGAACCTAGGGCCTTGTGTATCCGAGGCAGGCACTCATGCCACTAGGCTATAGCCCCAGCCCCCCTCATGCATTTATTGACACTCTACTTGGTGCGAGACATTGTGTAAAGACTAGATCATTTACCCACTTTAATTCATAGGCATGACTGAAACCCTCAAAGACTCTCTTGTTCAAATCTAGTTTGGCTTTAAGATCAGAGATCAAATGCCAGCACCTCCAGACAGATATCCATGAACCTTTCTCAGGCAACAGTAACAACTCTTTTCTCCCAAGTCTCATAGAATGCTGTTCATGGACTTCTTTTATGAAACACAATGATCCTCATACATTGTAATTCTTTACATGTGCTCTCTCCTAATAAACTTTCTCTCTATATATGCACATATACATATGTGTCTATATATATGTGTGTATACATATGTGTATATATACATACGTATATATGCATATATATAACTGAAATCCAAGATTCATGTCGTGATAATACCCCATTATCTTCCCACATCCCAAAGCATAATGCATCTCCTTTGATAATGAGTGCGTTCATGAGCTAGACTTTGTCCACCAAAGGCTCGATACATATTAGAGGTTTGATTATATAAAGGCAATAATCTTATTCTCTGCAATTAAAAGTCAATCTTAACATCTAAAAATAGGGAAAATAAAACTGTAAATAAGTGCAACATAGCAAATTATCCTAATTCCAATGCTAACACTTTATGTGGTACAATTTGATCAAGATGAGATTCAACTTCACCTTTCATCTTTCTATCTAATAGAGTTTTCTAAAAAGAAACAAATACATTAAATTACAAAAATTTATAACTTAAGTGTTTCAAGTGAACTGTTTTGAAATACTTTAGTATATGAATTATTCTTAAATCTTACGGGTTCATTAAAATGGCTCCAATGAGTATCCGATTCTCATCTATCAACAAAGTTATTTGTGAGCAAGGAAACTGGGTTACTGTGTGTTTTTGATAGTTTGGAATAGCTAAAATTCACATACCTTTCTAATTTACCATCATTTGGTTCAAATGGTCTAATTTACCAAAAGAAAATCTTGATTCTTTTTGAGAAAATACTGAGGCTACATGGGCTAAATAAATAGGAAAAAGGACCCTAAGCCTTTTTGATTACAGGAGATGAGTATCTAGTAAGAAGAGTAATGGGTTAGTGTTTAGAATTCTAGGTCCATGCTTAGATGAATGAGCTCTTTGTTGTCAGTAAGTAGTTGGCTTTGTCATTTTTTTTTTTGGTGCCAGTTTTGGGACTTGAACCCAGGATTCTGGGTGCTGCCCCTGAGCTTTTATGCTCAAGGCTACTATTCTACCATTTGAGCCAGAGCTCAGCTTCTGGCTTCTTAGTGGTTAATTGCAGATAAGGGTCTCACAGACTTTCCTGCCCACACTGACTTTGATCCACAATACTCAGATCTTAGCCTCCAGAGCAGCTAAGAATATGGGCACCTATGTGTCTAGTACCCGGTTACTGGTTCTCTTGCCTTTAAACTAGATATGAGAACTTTAAAAGCTTGAAAATTGAAATTAAGTCAGAAGTAAGGAAATGGAAAAACCTCCCATGCTCCTGGATTGGGAGGATTAATATAATCAAAATGGCAATATTGCCAAAGGCTATCTACAAATTCAATGCAATACCCATTAATATCCCACCACCATTTTTTAATGAAATAGAGGAAGCAATCCAGAAATTCAAATGGAACAATAAAAGACCTAGAATAGCAAAAACAATCCTAGGCAGAAAGAACAGTGCTGGAGGAATAACAATACCCAACTTCAAGCTGTATTATAAAGCTATAGTAATAAAAACAGCTTGGTATGGGCACCAGAACAGGCCTGAAGACCAATGGAACAGAATTGAAGACCCAGAAATGAACCCACAGAACTATGCCTACTTAATCTTTGATAAAGGAGCTAAAACAATAGTATGGAAGAAAGATATCCTCTTTAACAAGTGGTGCTGGCAAAACTGGCTCAACACATGCAACAAACTGAAACTAGATCCTTATATGTCACCCGGCACCCAAATCAATTCCAAATGGATTAAAGACTTCGAAATCATAACAGACACCCTGAAAACACTAAAGGAAGGAGTAGGAGAAATACTTGGGCTCCTTGGCACGGGACGGAACTTCCTTAACAAAGACCCAGAAACGCTACAATTCAAAGAAAGGTTGGACAAATGGGACTGCATCAAACTGCAGAGCTTCTGCACGGCAAGTGACATAGCTCGCAAGATAAACAGAAAGCCCACAGACTGGGAGAAGATCTTTACTGGACATTCAACAGACAAAGGCCTCATATCTAAAATATATGCAGAACTAAAAAATTACCTTCTTTCAAAACAAAACCGCAAAGAACCAATAGCCCCCTCATCAAGTGGGCTAAAGACTTACAAAGAGACTTCTCTGATGAGGAAATGAGAATGGCCAAGAGACATATGAAAAAATGCCCTACATCACTGGCCATGAAAGAAATGCATATCAAAACAACACTGAGATTCCATCTCACCCAGTAAGAATGTCCCATATAAAGAAAACTAACAATAACAATTGCTGGAGGGGATGTGGCCAAAAGGGAACCCTAATCCATTGTTGGTGGGAATGTAAACTGGTTCAGACACTCTGGCAAGCAGTATGGAGATTCCTCAGAAGGCTAAATATAGAACTCCCCTATGACCCAGCAGCCCCACTTTTGGGTATCTATCCAAAAGACCACAAACAAAATCACAGTAATGCCACCAGCACAATAATGTTCATCGCAGCACAATTTGTCATAGCACGAATCTGGAGCCAAGCCAGATGCCCCTCAGTAGACGAATGAATCAGGAAAATATGGTACATATATACAATGGAATTTTATATTTCTATCTGAAAGAATGCCATTGTCCCATTTGTAAGGAAATGGAAGGTCTTGGAAAAAATTATACTAAGTGAAGTGAGCCAGACCCAAAGAAACATGGACTCTATGGTCTCCCTTATTGGGAATAATTAGTACAGGTTTAGTCCTGTCATAGCAGAGCATCACAAGGCTCAATAGCTATACCCTTATGAACACATAGATGATGCTAAGTGAAATGAACTCCATGTTATGGAAACAATTGTTATATCACAGTTGTAACTACTTTCAATATCCCATATGTATCTGTAGATTCTATTATTGATGATGTTCTTGTATCACCTTCCTGTGGTTGTACCTACACTATCTCTGTAATCTTATCTGAGTATATTGGAAACCGTGTATACTGGTATTGGAACTAGGAAATTGAAAGGGAATACCAAAATTGAAAGACGCAGGGTAAAAAAAGACAAACAAATACAAAAGTAATACTTGCCAAAATGTTTGGTGTAAGTGAACTGAACACCTCAGGGGGCGAAAGGGAAAGGGGGAGGCGGGAGGGGGGAATGAGGGACGAGGTAACAAACAGTACAACAAATGTATCCAATGCCTAATGTATGAAACTGTAACCTCTCTGTACATCAGTTTGATAATAAAAATTGAAAAAAAAATAAAATTAGATATCTCTCAAAAGGTTTTTAATGAGATGCCATCAGTATGACACAGTCAGAATAAGGTTGAATTAAGTATCTCAGTACCTGTGGCCAACTTAAATTGACACATAAACCAATTAACTACCACAAATCTGCTCATATTTATCAATATACATCATCTTACATTATACCCAATCTCTCAATACTGACAGTAACAAGCATCCTTGTATCATAATTCATACATATATAACCAGACAAACTAGCCTTTCTCCAGAAGGAACACACCAGTACATGGGCAATGTTTATACTTCACAAGATCCAATCATTTAAGTGCAATAATAGGATGTACCAGGCAAGGCACTGGTGGCTCCCACTTGTAATCCTAACTATTCAGGAGGCTGAGATCTGAAGATCAAAGTTTAAAGTCAGCCCAGGAAGAAAAATCCATTGAGATGCTCATCTCCAATTAATCACTGGAAATCCACAAGTGGAGCTCAAAGTGGTAGAGTGCTAGTCTTAAGGAGAAAAGCTCAGGGGCAGGCTCTCAGGCTGAGTTCAAGCCACATGACCAACCGAATTAAAAAAAAAAAAAAGCAAGTGATGTCAAATTAACAACACTTAACACTACGATACCTCTTAGGTTACATAACAAGCAACTTAAGGAGAACACTGGGCTTAGTATATTTACATATGTGCACATAAAACTCCTAAATGCACAAATACAATCATAAGTAAATAAAGAAGACATAGTCCTGACAATTATTTTACAGTTGCCCATGTGGTCACCTGTGGTTACTTATAATTACTTTCTCTCTCTACTTATTCTGTTTTCCCTTTGTCTCACCAAGCTACTTATGGTTTTATACTGGGCCAGGTAATACAAACCTTCATTCTTAAAGGGTCTGTACAACTGATAGTCCATTAGATATGGTAACTGTAATAGTTTTCCATCGGGGTGGGAATGTGACTTAGTGGTAGAGTGCTTGCCTAGCATGCATGAAACCCTGGGTTCGATTCCTCAGCACCACATATATAGAAAAAGCCAGAAGTGTCTCTGTGGCTCAAGTGGCAGAGTGCTAGCCTTGAGCAAAAAGAAGCCAGGGACAGTGCTCAGGCCCTGAGTCCAAGCCCTAGGACGGGCAAAAAAAAAAAAAATAGTTTTCCATCGACCCTAATCACAGAACACGTTAATACCAAAAGGCACCTTCGGGGATCTTCTAGGACCCAGACACTAGGAAGTAGCTATCCGATACCCCCTGATTGCAAACAGATCCATCACCCCAGCCAGCACAGTAGCTTCCTTCTTTGCTTGTCCATTCAGAGGCATGAGAAAGCCACAGCGTCCAGGGAGCAGAATTCACTTCCAGTTCAATGGAACCATTGTGTCTCCCGATTGAAACATTCCTTCCTTTAGGACAAAGGCCTCTAGGTCAGCACAAAGTAAGATCATAGGAACAGGAAACAAAAATTTTGTTAATGGGTCACTAAGAGTAATCGTGGGTGGTGTCACTACCATGTTCACCATATGATTCTTCAATCCATTGATTCTAATTTCAGAGAAAAATCCCACCTATTCAATTCACAGTATCACAGTCTCCTGGGGAAGCTTGGTAGGCTTGATGGGAGTTATGGCATCATGACAAAGTCTTCCACCACACTGTCCTGCCAGCAGCTGCAGGATGTCATAGCAAACCAGTGAATTCTACCACCATGAGCATTATGTCTATCCTTTGCTGGAAGGTGAGTCCCTTGACCAGAAGCAATGCTATTTGAATACCATGATGGCAGATCAAACATTCTATAAGTCCATGGATGGTAATTTATCACAATCATTGCATGCAAGGAAGGTGTATATATAGGAAATGAGAATTCCAGTAAGAACAAATACTGCTCTATGACAAAAGTGATCCGAAGAAATACATCCACCATCATTAGCTTCAATCACTCTGGAAAACAGTACCCTATCAGCCACCACTACTCATCTCTTTGGTCAGCTGACTGGGCAATCAGCAATGGCCATAGCTGGGTCAGCATGGCGAGTCAGTCATGCTTTCGAAGCCATGCATATTCCCCACCCAGTGGTTCATGGCCATTTTGCACATGGCTCCATTGTGTAAGAACAGGAGTGGCATGGGAAAAAGGATGATTTCTAGCCACAAAAAGGAGCAATCTTTTCACTTAATTACAAACATCATCCTCCACTCAGGTTATCTTTTGGTATTGTGCCCACTCAGCAAGTTCTACCACCTACCTCATCCCCAATTTCCTTGTGACCAATTTTCCAGTCATGCCTCTTCTAAGTCCCTAACCAGCTAGCCAAACAATTCACACAAGAGCTCATACATCCATAAAGTCACTCAACTGGCCCCTTCTCCCTGTAAGCCAACCAACAGAGACACTGCTCAATGTTCTGCCCACCTAGAGAATTTCCCTTTACCAGCGTCCTTTCAAGGTCATCCTAGTACAGAGTCAAAGTGCTACAACTATCTACTCTTACATGGTGCCTGAATATCACACAGAAGGTTCTGTAAAGCAGGCCCCAGTTTCTTCTTCTGTCAGCTGATCACAGG
This sequence comes from Perognathus longimembris pacificus, assembly GCF_023159225.1. NCBI lineage: Eukaryota > Metazoa > Chordata > Mammalia > Rodentia > Heteromyidae > Perognathus > Perognathus longimembris. The sequence continues at coordinate 21,776 of NW_025960510.1, forward strand.
AAACTTACTCTAAAGACACAGGTATGGAATGAGAAGAATAAGAGTGCGACAGGACTTCAGACCATAGGCATTTGGGCTATTTCTTATAACTTACTTGTTCCTCTCTTTACTACTGGGAAGCATGTATATTCTCATCTGAATATTTGAGAGGTATTGAATTTTTGAAATCTATTTTGAGATTCTATCGTTTTAGATTTTCAGAGGAATAGGAGTAGAAAGAATCATCAAGAATAAAGATTAACAGAGTTGTAATCTCACATCCTATTATTATTTTTCCAATTTCACCAAAACCTCATTTTTTCAGACTAGTGTTCAATTGAAATCCTCTTAATGCTCATGAGGCTTTTGTGGCAACATGGCAAAACGTCTAAGAATTACAAAGACCTAAGTTTGATATTTGCCAATACCATTGCTGAAGTCTTGGCAATTAAATCTCTAGGCCTCCTGTAAATTTGGGTCTTACGCATAAACTCTTAATCTACCTTCTGAGAGTACAGGGTAGATGTTGAGTGTTCTCACCACAAAAATGATAATAATCTGCGATATATATGTTAGCTAGATTTAACCACTCTATGTGTAAAATATGTTGTACTTGATAAGTATGTATCATTTTACCTGTAGATTTTTATAAATATGTTGATTAAAAATGGAGGGAATACTACCTATGAGATACTGAATGGGCTCTAAGAAAATGAGTTCAATCAGGGAAAAGCCTTTTACAGGTAATGTTTATATTTGAACAAGAGCTTAGGATTTTTTTTTTCTTTAGAAATTTTATTTAAATATACGGAAAATAGTTATGGATGGCAAAAGGTGCTATTTATCCTGTATTTTTTATTTTTGTAATTTTGTATTCTTTTATTATTTAAAAGGTGATGTACAGAGAGATTACAAGAACATGTCAGGTAATGAGTACATTTCTTTTTAGACAATGTCACCCCTTCCGCAAGCTCTCTCCCTGTGTTTTCTTCCATTCCCCCCACACAAGTTATATAGTTAATTTTCAACATAGTGTCTAGTGAGTATGTCTCTGTTTCTTTCATGGTTTTGAGCATCACAGTTATTGATAGCATGTCTGAACCTGCTTCCTGGCTCTCCCATTGCACTCCTTGATCCCAATCATTCTACAACACCACAGTAATCAAGGGGATCTTTCTAAAACATGGCACATCACTTTTCTAGCTAAAACTTTCCAATGTGTTCTTAGAATATTTGAAATTAAGTCTAAACTTTCTATTATGGTTAATAAAACTACACACAACTTCTTTTATGACTCTATATCAGTTTTCTTTTAGGCTAGATAAAGTGTGAATTACCCTGCACACACACACATACACACACACACACACACAGACACACACACAACTCCTTTAGTTCTTACAAGAAAGTTTGAGAAGGTTGGCTGAAAGAGAGAAAAAAGCTGAGGAATTAAAATTAACAAACCTTCCCTAGAGCACCTAATTAGTAAGGCTTGCAACTGCTTCACACCCAGTTTTCAACAATATCTAGCACTTACTACATATCTTCTGCTAGACACTGAATGAATGTCTTTATATAAAGGTAACCACTTAATAGGACATATGCCACATGATGATATTATTATTCTCAAATGGAGAAAAAAGCTTGGACTCAAAGAAGTTAAGTAACTGGATTAAGTCACAGAAGTAGGAAATGGCAAGGCTGGAGTTTAAATAAACCCAGGACAGTCCCACTTCATACTGCTAACCCTAAGCATTTCCTCCTCCACATCCTCCTGCTCTTCCTCTTCCTATTATGCCAGTCCTGGAGCTCAAGCTCATAGCCTGGGAACTGTCCCTGGGCTTATTTTGAAGAGCTTAGGTTTTTTAATACATTTTTAGCAAGTTTACTTAGGCTCATCTACCCTCCCATTGCAAAATGAAAAAGTTCATATTATTCTGTATGAGTCAGTACTTTGCTGAGATAAATTTTTTCAATACCATCTGTTTCATCAAATAAAATTCCTACTCTACATTAAAGATCAGCTATTGTATCATTCATAACATCTGTACAAATACAATTTCGAGATATGTAAGGGGGTTGGAAATTTTTATCTTTCATATATTATGTTCCTACAGCTTGTTTTATGCTGTATTTTGGAGTCCAACTGGAAGATAAATCTTTGCCCCTCTGTCTGAAGTAGTTTCACGTACAACCCGTTTATGATTATAACTCTGTTGTAGTTCCTATCTCTTATATTTTTAGACTTTTAACTCATTCCATGTTTGAAACCAAAAGACAATCGCTGTGCTATTTGTCTATGAAAGGTGATTGTGCACAGTTTAACATTTGGCAAGCAAACGAGAACCATGACTATTTCTGTTAACATAGGAGGAATCCCCATCAGGGAAGTGACTTCAACTGAAAGGAAATATTTGGATAGGAGGAAGAGGGAAGAAAAGAAAAAGAGCAAATAAAACTTGTCAAGGGACCACTGTGTTGGGAGCCTTTTCTCTAGACTCGGTGCATTGAAAAACTCCATTATGGAGGTATCATTCACATTCACACACGAGCAAAACAGTATCAAAGACTATTATTCCACACCACAGCTAATATGGTGAAGAGGGGAATGGATCCCAGCTGTCTCCTCCATGAAATTGTGCAGCTTTCAGACTGAAGCTAAGTGGACAGCATATCTACTCTGTAGCATAGTGGAGAGGGAAAGAAATGAGTCCCAGATTGGATAGTGAAGAGTGCCAACTTCAGAAAAGAACCACTGAAGGAGGGTGGGGAGAGAGGAGAGATGAGGTGCAACAGTTATCACCAGCACAAAGGAGGAAAGATAATTTCAAAGGAAGGGTACTTGAGAATGGTCAGCATTAGGAAGTTCAATCAATAAAAGAACAGGCTCTCCACCTGCTAATGCAATCACCATTAACCCAAAAAAGCATACAAATCATCATTAATGCCTTCTTCTCCCTCACCAATTAGTAGCAGGGTTCAAATGAATTCCCTTGCCAGGCCTTCCTTTCCATCCTTTCTGCCCTCACTCTACTTCAAACGTTTACTCCCCAGCTGAGAAACTTGTAGCCTGGTCTTATGGTTTCTAGTTGGTGCCCTGGATTCACCCAGCTTCTTCTCTTCAAAATAGTTTCATGTGACTCTTCTGTGCAGAGTTCAAAAGGGATTTCCCCCCACACCCCTGTCACAAATCCAGTATTTTTCCAGTCTTTACACTCTCTAGACACCTTTTTACTTTTAAGCCGCTGTCCCATATGACACTAACTAACCCTATGAGCTTTATCTGCTTGACTTGATCAGTGGCTGTGAACTACTTGCTCTCTGACCTTTATTCTATCTGTACCTCAGTTTATCAGCTGCAAACATGGAAATAATTTTTTTAAGAAAAAATAGTGCTTATCCCCTATAATTAGAGAATAAAAGATGCAAAACTCTTGAAATAGTGCCTGACTGCACTATTGAATAAGCACTCAATGAATTTTAGTTATAATTGTATTAACTTTATGATTTCATAATTAACTTTTCAGCTAAATGTCATACAAAAACCCCAACAACAACAAATAGGACCATGAACAGTGTATTGGTACCACGTAACATTTAGCCTCCACGTTATGCTTTTAGCCACTTTGCCATGATCCCAACAAACTGCCCAAGTTCTGCCTCTAAAAGGCTCTCCATGTATTCTGACTATCTACTCTGAAGAGCCTGTCATACTTAAATGACTGATTCCTAAATATAGTCATTCTAAATCCAATCACTACCCTTTCAGAAGCGTTGTCGCTGAACTCTTTCTGAGAGCAATTGCCTACCAATTTGGAATATTTTTACTTTTTGTGTAATGCTTATTAATTTATTGCTTGTAATTTTTTTTGCCAGTCCTGGGGCTTGAACTCAGGGACCTGGGCACTGTCACTGAGCTTCTTTTGCAGAAGGCTAGCATGCCAACAGTTGAGCCACAGCATCACTTCTGGCTTTTTCTGTTTATGTGGTACTGAAGAATCGAACCCAGGGCTTCGTGCATGCTAGGCAAGCACTATACCACTAAGCCACATTCCCAGCCTGATTGCTTTGGTAAACTTTTAAACTACTATATTTTCCTATCACTTTTAAGTCTACAAATCACTTTGAAATCCATCTGCTCCTTAGGTTTCATTTCCCTGACTATGATTGCCTGCCCCAGGTGGCAGGAACTGAGATTTTGCTTGTCTATGTAACTCTGCCCTGCCAGGGCACTGCCAGGGAGCAGATTCCTAAACACAGGCGCATGAAGGGCATGGATTGTCCTATGCACACAGCTTCACCGTCACTGAAGAAAGAAACAAACTACTTTTCAAGTAAGAAAAAAAGTCAATTAAGGTTTTTAAGGATCTCACTTTTCCTCCAAGAAATAACTTTCCAACTTTCTAGCAAATCTCTTTTTAGTTCAAATACCTGATGCTGCAAACGGTCATCTCTGTCTTGATACATCTTAATGGCTAGCAAAGTGTGGGGAGGGGTAGTTGCCATAGTGACCAAGAGAAATGTCTGTAGACAGACAATTTCTGTCACTGAGACAGAAGAGTATTTCCTGTTCATCCATCTCTAGTTTGATTTAGTATAGTAAAGCTCCAAGGCAAAGTCGATTCATTTCAATTACAGAAGACATTGCTCTGGTTCTGACTCCGCAGGAATGGTACCAGTAATGTGTCACCAACACTTGACAATGGCTCAGTCTCAGCAATAGTTTGACAAAAGAAGAATCTCACCACTTGTTGACTGACACCAGTAGAGTCACATCAGTAATCAATAACAGTTCAGTCTCACTCATATTTTTGTGTGCCTTAGGACTGGAGTTAAGATTGCCACAGAAATGAAATCAACTATGAAAGATATTCATTTGTAATTCTAAGTGCTTACATTCACATAAACAATTATTTAACATGTACACAGGCCAGTAGTTACTACCTATTTCCATTATTCATCATTTTCTCTGGCACCTTTCACCACTTAATCCCATTTTTTCCAAAATTAAAATTTAAAGAGGCAACTTCAGTCTGGTTTGGACAATGACACCATTCACTGGGAGACACAGGAGAAGAAGATGGGTCGGGGAGTGAGGTTAAATTCATCCTGAGCCATTCTAGATTTATAATGCCCAGCTAGACTTGTGTGCTGTTGGCCAAATTCTTCTAAAAAGCTATCCCATTAAGCCCAGCACAAGGTCGACTAATGCCTTCTGGCTTCTGTGAGTCTGAGGTTCGTATCTCTGATATTAGATAATCCATTTCACTGGATGCTACAGAGACCATTCTTTTGCAGAGGAAAACGAGTATTTTCCAACTTCAAAATAGACTTGCTAAAAGGTAGATTTCTAATTTCTAGTTAGGCGATTTATAATGTCTTCTTGTAATAAGGCATATGTGAAGTAGGTTCAGATCCAGGTCTATGGATCATGCTCTTGTTCAAACACACTTGATATTTACAATGTCAACCATGTCACCAAGATGGGGGGAAAATCATGGTTTAGTATGCTGAGCAAAGTTGACTCACTGATCATCCCAGGATTTAATCAGAAAATGCTCAAGATTTCAAGGCAAATATGAGCTGTAGCTGCTCATCTCTCCTAGTTCTAATCTATTACCCTATTTGGTACCATTAGAGAACCGGAGCAGAGCATTCAACACAACCTAACATGTCAGACTAGACAACTTGTATGCAATAAAAAAGGCCAAAGGCAGATTTAAACATCAAATGACCCCATTTTCTTCAAACACATTGACACTGATTTCTCTTTAGTCTTTTTCAACAATGATATTGTCTTTATACGTGTTTATTACAATAAATTCATACCAAATCAATAAATTCTTACACTTGCATGAGATTTTTGTTTTTGTTTGTCCTGGGACTTGAACTCTGGGCACTGTCCCAAGCAACTTTTGCTCAAGGCTGGCATTCTACCACATGAGCCACAGTGCCATTTCCAGATTTTTCTGAGTAGTTTATTGGAGATAAGAGTCTCATAAGCTTTCTTGCCCCAAGTAGCTTCAAACTGCAATCCTCAGATCTCACCCTCCTGAGAAGCTAGGGTTACAGGCATTGATTCCTGGGTCCTACCTTTGCCTACGTTTCTTTGCTGTGGTGTATACGTTAAAGAACAGGAAGTTCTAATGTTTCTTACTATCAGTGGAACTATGTTGAAAACTTAGAAATAACTTGAGAATACCAACATTAGGATTCATCGCCGTGATGTGGCAAAGGCATGGGAGGTTTAGAAATCTTCACATGTGAAAGACAGACTCTTCTGAAGAGACAATGCCCCTATTAAACTTATGGCTTCTAATGTGTAACCTCCAACATCCTAAAAATATCCCAGAGACTTTTATGTTCTTGGTACTAAAGTTTGTAAGATATGGTGAACAGAGGATGTTGTCCTAATGACCTAGGACTAGATTTCATAACTACATAGATGCCCTCATACTAATTAATATGATCATCTTAACTACCATCTGAAACAGTATTCATTGTTGAGGAGAAAAAAACCACAGGCTATTCTCAGCCACAGAACATGACCAAAAATTGTGGATACACATTTCTTTCTGTATAGCTGAATTGCATGTCATCGTCTGATGAAAACCAACCCAAAATTACAGTTATAATCTAGTTATAATGTCAAGCCAGACTCTGGACAACCTGCTTCTGGAAGTCCTCTCCAGGCTGGTATGGCCCGTGCCTTTGTCAGATTAACTGCATGGCCCACATCTGAGGTCATCCTAAATCTCATGATGGAGAAGAACAAACTCAAATACTCAACTACAACTAGTTTAATTGGCTGTGAACTTCCATAGGGTTTGGGATTATTGTGTTTTGGGGATGAGAATTTTAGGGGATTAACAATATTTGAAAAACACAGTCATTTTTTCCAAATATAATATCAGAAAAAACTCCATTTGGTTGGCCTAGCATGCTCAAGACCCTGGGTTTGATTCCCAGTGCTGCAAGAAAAGAATAAGAGGGCTGGGGATATGGCCTAGTGGCAAGAGTGCTTGCCTCGTGTACATGAGGCCCTGGGTTCGATTCCTCAGCACCACATATACAGAAAATGGCCAGAAGTGGCGCTGTGGCTCAAGTGGCAGAGTGCTAGCCTTGAGCAGGAAGAAGCCAGGGACAGTGCTCAGGCCCTGAGTTCATGGCCTAGGACTGGCCAAAAAAAAAAAAAAGAAAAGAAAAAGAAGAAAGCTGGAGAGGGGGAGAGAAGGTAACAGAAGAGGGGCAAGGGGAAAGAGAGGGAGAGAAAGGGGAAGGGACAAGAGAAGGAGGGGAGAGGAATAGGAAAGGAAGGAAGGGAGAAGGGGATGGGAAGACAAAGGAGAGGTGAAGAGAAGGAGAGAGAAGAGGGGGAAGATGAAACACACTCCCAATTCTTTTGTCACTCAGTGACAAACACAATCAAATTCTCATCCCTATACCTGGGAAAATAAGGAAATGCAATGAAGCTGGGTATTGGGGCACCGGGGCTCACATTTCAGACCCAGTGACTCCAGACTCTGAGACAGAAGAATTGATTGAGCACTTTGCCTTAATACCAGCCAAGGCAACACAGCCAGACCCTGCCTTCCAGTATAATTTCTACTCATTAAAAATGAAGTCTAAAATACAAGTCAAATTAAATCCTCTAGCGACCTTAAAGGTAAGTCGTAGCTAACAAACAAACAACCTATTTCAATTCAGAACAGTGAATGTTCTTTATTCATGTGGATTTGTAAAGATCTAGTAATCTGAAGACCACCACAAAATAAGGAAACTAGAGAAAAGCTCAAAAAAAATGTTCACAGTGTTCTTGACCAAACTCAATAAAATCCCATTGTAATTTTCAGCATAAGAAAATGTTTAATTCTTTGCTCTTTTTCTTGAGTCAGCATAACTTCCTGTATCTGCCTTATGGATAGCATTGGATGAGCCAGCCTAAGAGAACTGGAGTCCTGTTCTTACTGTTCATCTGCTGTTTGGATCTAGCCCATTGCGACTTTCCTTATTTCTGACACAAATTCATCAAGATCACTTCATTAGTAATGGAAAAACTGTACATGGAACAAGAAATTATTTCGGGGAAAAATCTAAAATTTTCAAATGTTGAAATTATTTCACCATAAAATTTGGACTGCAATTAAGTTGTCACACTGATTGAAAATTCACTTCGGAGCATTTTTTTTCCAGAAAAAAAAGCTTTTCTATCTGTAACATATTACAAGGAGAACACGCAACAATGCAGAGGAAATAGCATCAGCATCAAGAGATTTGGGTGACTAAAGAACATCTGCAATAATTTTAGCATTTACCGTTTTCCTTTGATTTCTCTGCAGAGAAAATACTTCATTATACAAAATAACTCTGCTAGAAAAAGAATGTATGCCCACATCCTCATGATTCCTACGTATGTAGTAATACATAAATATATATAAATATATATAAATATATATAATATATATATATATATTTCATACCGTAAAGTATGGCTGTTGAGGTGGAAAGCAATGTCTAGTATCCAAGAATGCAAAGCGAGCAAAACAAGCCACTGTTATGCATGGACATAGACCACCTCTCCATAACACACAAGATACCTGTTCTGGAATTTCTTCTTGTTAAGTAAGCTGTTTCATTAAAGAATAAGAAAAAATAATTTTTTACTGCTTTTCAATTAACCTGTATGAGCTATTTCTCAAAAACTAACAAAATATGCTAGGCACCATTGGCTCATGCTTACACTCCAGCTACTGAGGAGGCTGAGAGCTGAGGGTTGCTGTTTGAAGCCAGCCCTACCAGTAAGACTGTGAGCCTGTTATCACCAAGTAACCAGTCAAAAAAAAAAAAAAAGCCTCTGAGTAGAGCTGTGGCTCATGTGGTAGAGCACTAATCTTGATTTTAAAAAAGTAAAAATTCAGACCACTCCCAGGCCCTGAATTCAAGCACCCAACAGGCACAACATACTCTAAAATGAAACATGTAAAGATACACGCAAACCTAATTCAATAATTAATGAAACAGAAAAAGACTCAGGGTCCATCATGATACCCTAGTATGAATGAGCGAAGTTGAGTAAATGCTAAACATGGCGTGTTTTCCCTGCTCAGGCGAGGCCAGCCAGGTTTTAGTAAGGTTCCACAACGAATGAGGCCCCACAGGACTCCTGCCCTTACAAGGAGACCATTTTCCACCAGAGTGGGACCTTCCTGGAAGTGACCACCTTCCCCTGAAACCATGTCTATCCTCAGCCGAAGCCTTGGGAGGCAAGTTCCTCTGTTGGAACTTTCTGGAGAATGGAGCCAAGTTCTTTTTCTGGACAGCTCGAGAATTTGAGGATATTTGGATACTTCTCCACTCTGAAGCTTCTTTGCAGTTATCCTACTCATATTTATACCATATGGCACCAATGAGACGCTCAAGTAAACATTCTTTGCACACCATTTTACTAACTCAGTTCTTTAGTATTTATTAAGACTAACATGGGCTGGGCACTGGAAAACCTGTAGCATACAATTCTTTCATTAAAACTTTGACTCTGAAGACCATAATAACATACCTCTTAACTAGCGTCATTCTATGGCAGTGATTATAGACTTAATTCCTTAGATGCTGTATTAGTTCTAGAGAGCTCCATGCAGTATTGCTAATCATCAAGAGGCGCTTCTCTTTCTATTTTTGATGGAGTAGGTAACTTAGGCTGGAAGCACTTAAAGACCTTCCAATCCTAAACTACTCATTAACAGTGGAGCCAGACTTTCCAACAATTCTGATCCTCCAACTGAGTCCTTTCTACTGGCTACACCAATGCTACCTAAGTGGGGGGAAATAACCAGCATACTATTTTAGACACATTATGAATATGGCACTATTTATGTTACTGGTATTTACTCCAAAACATTTAAGTGCAAAAATCTTTAAGAACATGGATAAGCAGTGCTGATTTGTAAAAATTTAATGAAGGTCATTAAAAATAATGCTGGCTGCTAGAAAAAATTGGAAGAGAAAATGCCGAGTGTACCAAATCCTACTTTACCTAGCTGAAACTAACTCTTTTGAACGTATTTTCTCTGACCTAAGTGTCTATTCAAGAGCATAGTCTTTCCCTTGCTAAAATAAATTAGGTGAGTGGAGCTCTTGCATTTAGTGATAAAGCACACCCAGGAGACCAACTATGTCTACTTCAACACTGTACTCACCGCAATGTGAAAATCCCACCTACCATCTTGGATTTTTTCTTTGGAGGGCAACATTTACTAAACCTCTGTAGTTAATTATATTAAATAGTACTGTCACATCATATACTGTGAACTTTGCAGAAGAGAAATTTGACCAGTGTCTTTCAAGGGAGTACATTTATATATATATATAATTATTTTCAAACCTTCACAACATAGTTACTCTGCATGCTGATTTCCTTTCTATTTCACATTATAAGATCGAACATTGAGAGTCTGGGGGAAAATTATTTAACTTTTACAATATTTGTACTAAATTTAATATTAATAAAAAGGGGAAAATCATCTCAAAATTCGAACAACGTTTTTACTGCAAACACTACTTGCAGAAAAAGAGCTCTTCAATTTAGCACCTTTTAAAAGAGATTTTATAAATGATGATACAGTATGTTAAATTAATCCTTCTTTTACTCTCACATTCTCTGCCCTCTCAACCCCTATTATTCAATAGCTTTCACTGAGTTTTGTTTTGCCATCTTCATTCTCAGATGCAATATGTTTCAGTATTGTTCAACCTGTAACATTCTCTACCCACACGTGGTGTACTTTGTACATATCTTTTAAGGATAAGAAAGCTGAGGCAAGTCATGAGGCTAGGAGAGATGGGGAGAATGAAGGAAGGGGATGCATTGTACTCAACTGATATGGTGAATACAACTCCTTTGTACAAAGACTTCAAGATTTAAAAAAAAAAGAATTACAGTATCTCCATTTAACAAAATATAACAGAATGTAAACTTCCGTGTCCTATTATTAAAATAAATTGTTTTACAAGGCCAAATTTGAAGGCAAGAATGACATTTGGAAGTCCTTGAACCCAACCCCATTATCTAATAGATACAGACAATAGAGGTATCAGCTAGAATGAACCAAATCACCTCCTATTGGAACACGAGTTCATTGAGATCTGTTTCCCAACTCTCCATAGAATTCTGATACAAATGTGCTATAGAGGAAGACACAAGGGAGACAGACCAGCTCAGAAACAAACTGCATGTGAATTATGTGGCATTATTAGGAAGAGCAATATAACCAGTACTAGCACAGCTTCTGATCTACCTGGAGGATTTAAGAGAATGCTTATCATTTCAACTTGACGTCTGTGTAGGTCATTAAGGCTGGGTAGCCATTTGACAGGCAGACATGAATGGGGAAGATTCCAGGAAGAAGAGACAGAGACAGAAAAGCAGGAAGAAAACAAGTTTCTAGAAACCAGGAATTCCTATTGCTGAATGCTATAAGTATTAGGAAAATTTTAAAAAGGCTGGGGTCAACTTGGGCTCCTTCCATAAGGCAGTGGAGAAGAGGTATTTAAGCATAAAATCTACATTTTAGAAGTGTCCCAATGTGCAGGGTGCTGGTGGCTCATGCCTGTCTGTCATCCTAGCTACTCAGGAGGCTGAGCTTTGAGGATCATGTTTTAATGCCAATGAGGACAAGAATGTCTCTTAAAGAGTGTCATCTCCAGTTAACTACAAAACAAAAAGGAAAACAAACACCTGGATGTGGCAGTGTGGTTCACAGTGACAGAGGACTAGCCTTGAAAAGAAAGGAAGAAGGGCTGGGAATATGGCCTAGTGGTAGAGTGCTTGCCTTGTATACATGAAACCATGGGTTCGGTTCCTCAGCACCACATACATAGAAAAAAGCAAAAAGTGGAGCAATGGCTCAAGTGGTAGTGTGGTAGCCTTGAGCAAAAAAAAAAAAAAAAAAACTGCGGACAACTTTGCTCAGGACCTGAGTCCAGGACTGGCAAAGGAACGAAGGAAGGAAGGAAGGAAGGAAGGAAGGAAGAAGGAAGGAAGGAAGGAAGGAAGGAAGGAAGGAAGGAAGGAAGGAAGGATAAAAGAAAGAGAGTAAGTGAGAGAGAGAGGAAGAGAGTGAATGAACTCAGGGACAGCACCTGCGTTCATGCAACACAAACAATAACAAAAACAAAGAATCAACAAAGTGCTAGTTTTCCAATAAGAGATTAAACATTTGTTAGAAATATATTCCTTACTTATTTTTTAAAAGCCCCTCACATTTGAATTTTTAAATTTAGCTCAAATGAGCAAAGCATCAGGCAGAACTTCATAGGTCGTATTTAAAAAGATCACATTGGCACTGAACTACATTGAGCTCCTACATCATCATCAGTATAAAGAAAAGGAGTCTAACCTTACATTTCTTTTTTTTTCAGAAAATAGAAAATGCTGTCAAGATGATATCCTCTCAAATAATTGTTACTTCTAAATAGGCATAATTAGTTGGTTGAGAGCAGTCATGATTGACCTAGTAGTTTTCAATGTTATCAAAAGTTCTAAAGGCCATCTTTGATCAGCAAACTTTTTTTAGAATAATCCTCACAGCTACCATGTGCCTTATAATTAGAAAGACACCATCACCTCCACTTGGAGTAGCCAGCAGCCTCTCTATGTGTTTTCCTTTTCTTTTTTTTTGTAATAATTACTTATTTATTGTCAAAGTGATGTACAGATGGGTTACAGTTTCATACATTAGGCTATGTTTTCTTATATGCAAATTATGATTTCAACACTTACCCGATCTAATATTCAGGTTGTTCTAGCAATGAAATGAGATAATTAATGTAAGATCAATTAACAGCAATTTTTAGAAAGCTGAGCTGTATGAAAGCTCACACCTCATTGTTGGATCCTCAGAATTCATAGCATCTAGGAC
>NW_025960511.1:0-33703 GCF_023159225.1 Perognathus longimembris pacificus
TTCTAGAGCGTCTCTTGATCTTACAAAAAGGTAAATATACCTTTCTACTGAGGACAAAGATGATATAATAATGACTGTCCAACTTTATGTTATAAATATCACTGTATAAATAAATCTGATTTGAATAGGTCTACGAGTCAGATGGAGAAGACACTCATTTTGGTAAACATCTCATATTGAAGCTGTAAAGACACTCTTTACTAAGTCCTTGCCAATAAATCCAAGTCTTTCTACCCGGTATGCTTTAGTCTAAATGGTCTGTTTCCCCTGTCATTTTGGTGAACACTTTGGAGACAAAACTAGGTATCATGAAAAACCCCAAATTCCACTGCTACAACACCAAGAGATACTGACATGCAAGATTATCTTTATAAATGACGTACAGATGTTTAACTAACCGCCATGTACATTAGCTTTAGGTTCTGAGCAACTTTTGCAACATTTCCCACTTGTTCCTCTGTGGAGCAGAGGAAGGAATGTAAGAAAAAGACTAGTGAACTGTGGGTGCAGGTTTAGTGGTATGAGAATTTGCCTAGTCTTTCTGAGAAACTTACCAAAAAAAAAAAACCAACACAAAAAACAGAAGTAATATTTAAGCTCTAAACACTAATATGCCAAACAATTTACATAAATCATACAAAGGAGAAGGAATTTCTAGTCTTTTTATTTCCTGGTGAAAAAATGAAGTGCATTCATTTGATCACAGTCACACCATTATTTAGTATTAGATCTAGGATTCCAGCTCTAAGATTGCAGTCTAGACATATCCAGCTCATTATGGATTCCTTATTAGGCTTCTAGCTCTGGAGTCCCACTGCCCAGGGGACAAATCCTAAGATTGCTAGCACTTAAAACTCTCCTAGTTATAGAAAGTAAATCACAAAGAGCCTCTCCTACTGTGAGAAGCCATTCAATAAATCGTCCTCAAAGCCTTCCCACAGAGGCTACCTGGGAAAACCCCAGTAAGACCTGAGTTCTAGCAGAAGCCATCAGTGAGTACAAACAACACAAATTTGCTTCTTTGCTACCGACCCTTGGCTCTGAGACTCAGCCTAGCATCAAGAGTGTCAACTTGAATGGATGGGCATGTGTCCACAGGAACTGAGTTGAGGTCACACTTGTCTCACTCTGTCCTGCAAACAGATGTCTGGGTGACAAGTCTTAGTCACACATGGCGAACAGAGGTCCAGCCAAATCAGGTGGGAAGTGCCATATCTTCTTTCTAAGCCCTTTTGGCCAGCCAGCTCATTCCCTAAGATAATCCTGCATCAGCTGGTTTTCTCCAGAATCTTTTACTTTTAACACAAAGCCTGCGTTTGGGTGATGTCTTGTTATTGGACAAGCAGAACTGAGTTTATTTCTGTAACTCACCAAAAACCCCATCTGGTTCTGTGTGTTTGAATGTGCCCCTTCAGAGTTCCCTCCCAAGGAGCCAGGTAAAAACTGATGTAATGCAGAGTTCTAGTGGTGGCAAGAAGGAAAGCAGGTGATAGAGCAACCAATAAACAACAACCCAAGAGAATTGCTGTTTATTATTCATTTATCACATTAAAATGGAAAAACAGGGCTGGGAATATGGCCTAGTGGCAAGAAGCTCTCTGTTCGATTCCCCAGCACCACATATATGGAAAACGGCCAGAAGGGGCGCTGTGGCTCAGGTGGCAGAGTTCTAGCATTGAGCGGGAAGAAGCCAGGGACAGTGCTCAGGCCCTGAGTCCAAGGCCCAGGACTGACCCCAAAAAAAGCAAGATGGAAAAACAAAGTCTGTAATAATCATCCTAGGGAATATACAGCAAACTCTTAAGGATAATAGCTTTCTCCCAGATGACAAGAGTTCAATCACTGGCCTACATGAAGCATCATAAAAACAATAGTATCTCCTCTGGAAATAGAACTCAGTGTGGTCACTTTTCAACATTTTACCAAGTTTGTTATGAATCTTCCAAATTAAATTTAAGCTCCCCACATACACACAGCCCATGTACTGGATTTTTTTGTATATTCAAAAGATGCTCTTTCCTGCCAGGTGTGATTTGTGAAGTCCTATACCTACCCTACCCCACTGTCGGGGAAATTAACATCATCTCTATGGGGCAGGGGCAGCTGTGATTTCATTCCTGTCCTGGAAAAGTTCTTCCCTTGAATATCTTACTTCTGAGGTCTTTCTCAACTACTCAGGATGAAACACACAATGTCAAACATCCACGCTTTGTCTTCTCATCAAAAGCCTTCACTGAAAAAATAATATATCTCAAAGATGGTCAAATACAAATACTAAATACAAATACTAAAAGCTTTTATGCTGTATAACCTGAAAATTGAAAAGTCTAAACTGTGCCTGAACTAGTTATCATGAGACAAAAACCAACCGCAAACTATAAGAAATTACAGGCAGTAGTCCTTTTTATCCCAGTCCCGGGGCTTGGACTCAGGGTCTTGGGTGCTATCCCTGAGCCTCTCTGTGCTCAAGGCTAGCGTTCTACCACTTGAGCCACAGTGCCTTTTCCAGCTTTTCCTTAGTTTGTTGGAGATAAGTTTCTCATAGACTTTGCTGACTAGGCTGGCTTTGAACTGCAATTCTCAGATCTCCACCTACTGAGTAGCCAGGATTACAGGCGTGAGCCAGCAGTGAACAGCAGCCGCAAAGTTTTTCACAGTCACCTGCAGCTTAATCATAACTGGGGCGTATTCTAAGGGCTGTGCTGTTGCCATCCCACTGCTGAACAAACATCACACAGCTCACTCACACAAACTAAGCTGGCTATGACATCACTAGGTTACACAATCTTAGGGGTCCACTGTTATATTTGTGACCTGTCTTGGGTTGAAGTGTCATTATGAAGCACATGACTACATTGAAATGAGCTCTTCCATATGAGAGAAAAAGACTCATTTTCCATGCATAAGGATGAAAGAACCTAGAATGTTCATAAATACATTCACCATGTTTATCTAAAGAACTTCTTGAGATTCATGGGAGTTTTGATGCCTTATATAATATTGTATCCACTAAATGCCTTCCCCTGGCCATATTCCAAGAGCTTTTAAATTGTTAGGTCTACAGACAACAACCAAGGCTCAGAAGTCTCTGAATGAAGATTTAATGATTCGGGGGTGGGGGGGGTGGGGGTGCTCATTCACTACCCTTTCGTCTCTATCCTTCTAATACACACTGTCACTATGGTTTCTTATAACTACACAGAAAAATGGACAACATGGAAGAATATTTCTGGCAAGGTACTGAGAACAAAATAAAGAACTAATTTCCTTTAGTCTTCATTTTTACCTACAGGTCAGATCACTTGCGAATATAATAACCACAAAAAACTCTGCACTAATATAACATTAGACACCAGGGCTTCACAGCTATTCAGACCATGTTCACCACGAACACTGAAGTTATTTAATAAAATTGAAGATGACTTTTCAATCCGGGATACTAAGAAATTTGTATATCCCCTTGCCAATATTTTTCATGGTGATTAGCTCTTTTTTTTCCCCTCACAGACACTGGTATGCTGCTTAAAATAATATTTGTGGCTTTACTCACCATCTGTCAAAGGGAGACATGTTGATTTTCTTAAAGCAAGTTGGGTCTGCATTCTTTCTCTGTTACTGTTACAGGTAGACCTGACAGGCATATGATCTTTTGTTTGCAAATGCTCTCCTCTAGATGGAACCTAGTTAAGTTTCATTTCTTACCTGCTGGACAGTTGCACTCAAAAGGTGTTTCTCTTGTGATTCTCAGTTTAGCCATGTGTTCGTAGGATTCCTGTAGGAAAAGAAGATATATTAAGAGCTAGCAGTAGTATCCCAGTTCTGTGAGTTCTTCAGGGACTCTTCCTCTGTGGCTGTTAATAATGTTTGATAGCCTGCACAAACAGCATTTATGTAAGTGCATGGATCTTAGCCAATGCTAACAGTACTCAAGACATAATTTTGTTTTTAATTTAAAAATCAATTTAACATTGACATCGATTGAAAGATTTGGGTAATAAATTTCTTCATTATTCAACTATCACCACCCTGTTAGGTTTTTAAAGTAGGTAGCCGGTAAAGGAGAACGCCACGCGGTATTCAGGCAGGAGAGAAAAGTTTATTACCAAACTGCTGGCCTGTGGCCAGATGATCCATGGCCAGAGAGAAGGGAGAGAGAGAGGGGGGGAGAGAGAGAGTGCGACCCCCACCCAGTCCTGCTTTCTCTAGGGCAGGGGCAAGGGGGTGTGGCCAGGTGGATTAGGAGGTGACCTCAGGAAAGGTAACTGCCTCCAGGTCTGCAGGTTACCCAGGTAACTGGGTGGAGACTTAATGAGGTGGGGACATCTGCATATAGCCCTCAGGGAGAGGTCCTGACACACCCTCTCCTGCACAGCCAAGGCAAAACTCCGGCACTAACAATGCAGCTCATGGCAATGTGTGTCCTATCAATAACAGCCAATGTTGTAGACATACTTTATCACATTCGGGCTGCAACTACTGCATCTCTCCACTGGCAGAAAAACTACCCTCTCCCTACTGGAGTCTAAGTCATCTTTAAAGGAATCCCTTTCAATTCTCTATTCATCAATATCTGAGCACAACCTCTGTTAACTCTCCCCCTCCAAAAAAACAAAGGAAAACTTTTTTTTCCCAATTTTTAAAACCTTTATATGAAAAGAATTCCGAGTTAAATGAATTTTTAAATCTATGGGCTTATTTCACTTTTAAGAGTGCTTACCATTCTCTATTGATAAGGTCTAACCTTATCAAATGAAAAACAGATGTGAGCATTACAATGAATATTCTCCATACAACTGAGAATGCTGACAGCCCAGACTCCACAAAACTAAACAGCCGGGCAAAGCCCCTACTGCCATTGCAACATGCAATCCTTAAGGAAGACAGAGGGAAGATCCTCCACACAGACTTGGAGAGAACCAAGGAAGGGACTTGAATAAATAGATATCACAGAGGCTCACACATCCCAAATCAACTGTATAACCAGTAAGGGTGGATCCTGTAGACTGACTGAACCTGTGCAAAATTCTATCCACATGCAACTCCCCCTCGAGCAAGGCCAGCCTCACACACCTGACTATGGTCTTCAGCTGATCTGCCTTCTCCGGCAGCAGGGGAACAGGGGGTGCCCTTTTAGCAGATTCCAGGGTGAGGATCCTCGCCTGAAGGTCGTTGGTTTTCACCCCAAGTTACAGACACGAAATCATGGCCACCCCGGAGAGGAGGGTGGCCAGGGTGGTGCACGGGGGCATGGCACAGGTGCAATGCTGCCTGGAAGGGCTGGGTTCTTCAGATCCAGCCTTTCACCCTGCTCCCTTCCCCACAGGCTTCTTCACCAGCATGGTAAGGCGGGGGTCCTCTGGCCACCTTCTACCTCCTGCCAAGACAACTGGCCAGAGGAGTAGCGACAAGTCCTCCAAAGTTCAGTCCTGGCGGCTGCACAAGTAGTTGGCAGAGTAGGTGCCAGGCAGGCGCGGTGAGGGACCTGTATGGGGCTCAGCACGGGACCCGCAGGCAAGGACCATCCTCAGCCTGTGGCTCTCCTCCCAGCTGGGAGCAAAACAAACAAAAATAAATAATGCTCTCCTCTGCACTCCTCTGAGCTCCTCTGCTCTCCTCCTCCTCTGCTCTCCGCCTCCTTTGCTCTCTTCCTCCTCTGCTCTCCTTCTCCTCTGCTCTCATCTTCCTCCTCAATTGGATGATAAACTTGGCTTCAGGTGTGTTAGGGAGATAGAAGCGTAAAGGTAGAAGAGGGAAATGGGTTTCAAATGTACCCTAAGTGCATCAAGTATTGAAAATGAGTACTTCATTTATGGCTCTGCAACAATCTAACATGTCCTCGGACCCTTTTGGTGCCAATAAGATAGAGGAGAGTTGTGTGACAGATCTCTGGTCTTGCAGGCTTTAGGTTGTAACAGAAAGGAGAACTAGATGGTTCTGAATGTTTATTCAAGGTCCATCCACCCACTTCCTCACTTTCAGCCCTCCCATTATGTTCTTAAGCTTCAAGGAAATAAGTGTTTCTGTTCTCTCACCCGATCCACTCCATTCCCCCCATGTACGGTCCAGTGCCAGGTGCTAGCAAGATCAACAGGGAGCAAGGTGTGGGTACTGTTCATTGGGAGCTGCAGGCTTGCTGTGTTGGCTGGTCCCTCTGGAAGGAACGCTGGTGGCTCCCCTACCCTCTCCTCCTCGTGGGAGAGACCCCCATGACCTGTGTTTGCATTTGCCTCTGTGCTTATATAGCCTCTGTATTTACACCTGACCATGCTAGGGCAAATAGGCTTCCCCTAGTTCTTAAGCAATGAGCCAGAGCTGTCCAGTCAACGGTGGTTTGGCAGCATTATGCTGCCTTTAGCCATTTGGGAACCCTCTGAAATTGGTCATGGCCCCTTCCAGGATGTGCAGCCTACCAGAGTGCACAGGCGTGAGGCAGAAATAGCAGGGCCTCCTCTTGAGCACAGACCCCTCTCCTCCCGCCTTGTTCCTTTGCTGGGGCTGGCAAGCCTCATAGGCAGGGTGGCCCGACGAGCTAGGATGGCCAGCCAATGACAGGTAAGATCCTTCAGGGGGGACGACCTAAGACAGGCGCTTTCTCGAGTAAGACATCCACCAGCTTATTAAAGAGAAAAGGAGGAGATGTGGGGCGCACCGCCTGGCCCCGACTGTGCACGCCCTGGAGTTGTGTGACTGTTGCACCGCCTCCGGGGAGAGGGATCCTGGCTAACCCCGCCTGCCTTCGGGGTCCGGAACTGGAAGGCAGCTCTAGGCAGTAACCTGGGGTGGTCCTGCTGGTAGTGACATAGACTCAGGCCGCCCCTTAGGGAGGTCCCATGGCCTTCCACCCTTGACGGACAGCTCCGACCGCCAATCGTAGCCCCTGACTAGGTATGTTACACCCCTCCTCTTCCTGCTGCCATTGCCCATACTTAAGATGGGGTTCGCGCCAATAAACAGAGAGCGGTCTTGAACTCTGCCCAAGTCGACTGACCATCTAACTGTGGCATAAAGGTTGGGTTGGGCTGCGTGCGGGCGACTTGCTGCTTATTACCTATTCTGGGTTCACCCTCGGCGGGGAGGGGGCGCGCCTCCTTGCCTCTCCTGCTGGTCAGGAGAGCGCCCGGGGTGCAGGGCCCCCTGCATCTGTCCATCCATCTGTCTGTCTATGTGTCTGTCTCCCTGTCCATCTGTCTGTCCATCTCTTGTGCGTCTGTCTGTCTCCCTGTCTGTCTCTATGTTGTCCTGTCTGTCCGTCTGTCTGTGTGTCTGCGCCTCTCTCCGTCTGTGTGTCCGCCCGTCCCTCCTTTTCTGTCTCCCAATCCACATGTCCGTCCCTCTGTCCGCCCCTCCATTCCTCCGACTGGACTGTGTCTCTCTGTCTGGGAGACGCACCCAGCACCACCCAAGGAGGATTCAGCACCCAGCACCACCACCCAAGGAGGACTCAGCACTCAATACCACCACCCAGGAGGCCTCAGCACACAATACCACCACCCAGGAGGACTCAGCACCCAGCACCACCACCCAAGGAGGACTCAGGTCTGTCTGTCTGTCTGTCTGTCTGTGCATGGCACCCGCACCCCCGAGGCCCCAAGGCCTGTCCTCACCGGGGTGCCGCCTTGGCTTCCCCATCCCTGAGAAAGGAGAATGAGATGCCCAGGAGCCAGGAAACCCCCAGGAGAAGCGAGAAAGGGGGAAGCGGCATCCACTCCCCGTCCAGAGCCCAGAAACGTCAGGGCCCAGCCGCCCCAAGCTCCCCAGGACACCCACCCGGGGGTCCACACCTGACAGCCCAAACCCCCAGAACCAAGACGGGCACCCTGGCTGCCCCACACCCGACCCGATGTGCCAAGGGCCTGCAGTGAGTGTGAAAGCCCCCGGGGCCACCAGGGAGGAGAGGGAGGGGGAAGGAGAGAGGGATGAGATCAAGCACCCATCCCCCACCCACCCACCCAACACCCACCCACCCACCCACCCAATTATCCACCCACCCACCCATCCATCCACCCACCCATCCACCCACCCACCCATCCATCCACCCACCCACCCATCCATCCACCCACCCACCCATCCATCCACCCACCCACCCAACCATCCACCCACCCATCTACCCACCCATCATTCATCCACCCACCCATCCACCCATCCACCCACCCATAGATCCACCCACCCATCCACCCCCCCACCGATCAATCCACCCACTCTTCCACCCATCCACCCAATCATCTTCCCACCCACCCACCCACCCATCCACATTGCTCTCTCCACAGTGCTCTCCGGGTCCACGCCTCCTGCCCTGATCCTCCCCTGGTCTGCAGCCTCCATCTTCCTCCCCCTCCTCCTCCTCCTCCTCCTCGTCCTCATGGCTAAAGCTCATCCGGGTAACTCACCTCCTTTCTGGTTCCTCCATCAGCCCAAGGGAGGATTCGAACACAGTACCCTTGTATGGATGATCCTGACTTCTCACCTTTGTTCCTCGTGACCCCCCCAACCCAACCAGAGACTCCCACACCATCTTCTGGAAGCTTCCCCCGTGCCCTCCTGACCCCTGAGACCCCCCCAACCTTGGGCCCTGCGACCCCTGACCCTGTACCTGACCTGGGCCTGACCTTCGACTCCAGGAGCCACAGGCTAAGCTTGCACTGTGTGGCCACCACCACAGAGGCCCGGTGCATCGTTGTGAACCCGAACAAGGGGGGTCGGTCACACTGCTGGACAGTTGGGGCAATCGAGGCACGATGGAGACACCAGGCCCCCACCCTGGGAGGCCAATGGTGGGGGCTGTGGGGTAAACTGAGGCAGGGGTGGGCTGGCCCACATGCCTGGTGTTCCGGGGCTAAGTTGAGGCATGGATGGACGAATGGATCTCCCAGGTGTTCCGGTTTATGTCAAGGCACCGACCCCCCCGCTCTCAAGGTCCCCGTCGGACAATGTAGCTGCGAATTCTGGGATCTCCTGTGGTACCAGGGAGTCGAGTTCGAGGTTACACTCACTGTGGCCAGGAGGCCCCTGACCAAAGGCCTGGGGTTCACAAACCCGGGTGAGGTCCTGAGGTTCCGGGTGGGGGGGGGGGATCGAGGGTCAGGGGTCACAGGTCATATGTTGAAGGTTCAGGGGTCATTGGGTTGAAAGTTCAGGAATCATGGGGTTGAACTGGTCAGGGGTCATGGGTTGACGGGTCAGGGGACATGGGGTTGAAGGGTCAGGGGTTTTGGGGTTGAAGGGTCAGAGGTCGTGGGGTTGAAGGGTCAGGGGTAAGTCTCCCCACAGGCCCTCCACCCTCCACCCCCCCCCCCCCGCCATGTCGTTTCCCCAGGCCTTGTGTGTTATGTCTTCGAGGCCCAGGCCCTGAACTGCTCATGGGCACTGGGGCCGCAGGCACCGCGGGGGACACAGTATTCCTTCAGGATCCGGACTCCAGGTGGGGCCACCCCTGCCGGTTTCAATGCCCCCTCCGCACCATTGTGGGTTTCTAATGTTCCCCGCTCATCTCGCCATTGTCAGTTTCTAACGCCTCTCTTTGGCATTGTCAGTTTGTAATGCCACCTCTGTTGGCCATTGTCGGTTTCTAATGTCCCCCCCTTAGGCCATTGTGAGTTTCTAATGCCCCACCACTCCCTAGGACCGGCCTGTACCATGAGTGCTGGCCGACATGTGCCAGTCCGGCCTCCAGGTGGGCTGCATCCTCCCCGATCTTGCTGGCCTCTGGGCCCAGACCTACGCCCTGGTCACCGGCTCGAGCCCCGCTGGCCCCATCCACTTCCTGGACGCCTGGCTCTATGCCTGTGAAATTGGTGAGGGTGGTTTCCAGTACCCCCTGGACCACCCAGGGCAGTTTCAAGTATCCAGAGACCACCAAGGGCAGTTTAAAGTGTCCCCAAGAACACCGAGGGCGGATTTGTGTCCTCGAGACCACTGAGAGTGGTTTCAAGTATCCCCACGAGCACTTTGGTGCATGGAGGGCAGTTTCAGGTATCCCCAAGACCACCTAGGGCGATTTCAAGGGTTCCCCATGACCCCCAAAAGCAGCTTCAAATTTTCCCAGGACCATCCAGGGCGGTTTTAAGTGTCTCCGAGACCGCTGAGGGCGGTTTCAAGTGTCCACACGAGCACCTTGGTGGATGGAGGGCGGTTTCCACTGTCCCCATGAGCATCCAGGGCAGTTTTGAGTGTCCCCCAAGACCCACAAGGGCAGTTTCAAGTATCCCTGGCACCACCGAGGGCGGTTTCGAGCCCCCCCCCACCCCACCCGGTGTCCCCTCCATTCATCTGTGGCAGTTTTCAGAACACTTTGACCCCCTGTGAAACGTGAGCATTGCCTGCGGCCCCCGGGGCTGGCAGGTATGGTGGGAGCCACACAGGACCTGGAGGCAGTGGAGCAAGCACGACTTCCGGTACCAGCTGGCCCTGTGCATGGAAGTACTCAGTGCAACACCCGGGAGTACTCGGTCCAGCACTGGCGGGGGAGTATTTAGTCCAGCAACGGTCAGGAGGGGGTGGGGTTCCGGATTGGTGTGGGATGGGAGTACTCAGTCCAGCACCGGGGAGGGATGGGAGTACTCAGTGCAGCACCTGGGAGTACTCAGTCCAGCACCAGGGGAGTACTGGTTGTAGCACCCTGGACTACTCAGTCCAGTATTGGTTGGGAGAGGTGGGTTTCAGGATTAGTGTGAAATGGGAGTACTCCAGCCCAGCACTGGGGAGTACTCCACACAGCACGTGGGAGTACTAAGCACCATCACCCAGAAGTACACGGTCCAGCACCCTGCCCCGCAGTCAGTGCTGACTGAGGCCTGTGCTCTGTTCTTTTAGCATGGTGGCCAGCTGGTCTCCCAGGACTCCCCGGTGAGTGCTCCTGGAACCGCCCCGTGCCTCAGTTTACCCCCTGCCCCATGGCGAGTCTCCCCCCACATTGAGGTCTTGGGAGGCTCAGACAACACCTACGCCCTGCCAGGCCTCGAACCCGGGCCTCACCGGGCCTGTGCATCCGGGCCAGGGAAGCCCGCACCCTGACCTAGGGCTCCTGGAGCAACACGGTGGAGTTTGGGGAGCAGAGGGCGGTTTCAACTGTCCCCAGGGAGGTTTCAGGTGTCCCCAGGAGTAGAGATTCTGGGTGGGGGGTGGTTTCAAGTGTCCCCAGGACCATTTTGGGCCTGTGGGGTGGATGGAGGGCGGTTTCAAGTGTTCCCCGGGGAAGGGGTCTGGGGCGATTCGTTTCAAGTGTCTCCAGGGTGGGGAGGGGTCTGTGGTGGGTGGTTTCAAGTGTACCCAGGGCGGTTTCAAGTGTCCCAAGGGTGTTTTCTAGTATCCCAATGGGGAGGGGCTCTTGGGGGGGTGGTTTCAAGTGTAACCAGGACCACCTTGGGCCTGTGGGTGGATGGAGGGCGGTTTCAAGTGTCCCCAGGTTGGGAGTGGTTCTGTAGGGGGCGGTTTTAAGCATCGCCAAGGCAACCCTGGGCCTGTGGGTGGATGGAGGGCGGTTTCAAGTGTCCCCAAGGGGAGGGGGTCTTGGTGAGGGTCAGTTTCAAGTGTCCCATGATGGGGGGCAGTTCTTTAGGGGGTGGTTTCAAGTGTCTCCAAGGCAACCCTCGGCGTGTGCATCGATGGAGGGCGGTATCCAGTGTCCCTACGAAAACCTTGGGCCTGTGAGTGGATGTAGGGCAGTTTTGAGTGTCCCCACAGCGGTTTTCAAGTGTCCCCCGGGGGAATGGGGATCTGGGTGGGGGCGTGGTTTCAAGTGTCCCCAAGACCATTCTGGGCCTGTGGGTGGATAGGTGGCGATTTCAAGTGTCCTCAGAGGCCTCACATGGGGGGGGAGCCTTTGCAGGTGGAGTCGTGTGGGGAGGGCTGGGGCAAGGAGCTGAGGGTCACGTGTCCCTCCCTCCCCACTTCATGTGACCCCTCCCCCTCCCATCCCTACCTCCCCGAGTGTGTGCACACCCACACGGTCGGAGGTTTCAAGGGTCCTCGCCGGGCCAGCCATGCTGCACCTGCTGCTTCGGCAGCACTGGGGTCGCTGGGCCTGGGCTGGGGCTGTCAGAGGTGAGCGGGAATCTGAACCCGGGACCCCAGGGTGGGGGGGGGGAACGCAACGCATTGTGGGCCATGCGGGAGGCCGGGATTCGAGCCCACATCCACCCGTCCGTCCGTCTGCCCTGCAGGCTCCTGAGCGCCCGCGTTCCCTGTGTCAGCGACAAGTTGACTGGTGAAGATGGACAGACGGACGGACGGAGGGACAGAGGGACATGGGGGGGGGCTGTGGGGGTTGGGCGGTGACAGACAGACAGCGATGGGAATCGAGACACGGACAGACATGAAGACAGACGGACGGACAGACAGGGAGACAGGGAGATGGACGGACAGATGAACAGACAGACAGGCAGACTGGGAGACAGATGGACAGACCTGGAGACAGACAAACAGGCATGGACAAGAGACAGGCAGACAGATGGACAAACAGACATGGAGACAGACAGATAGGGAGACGGACAGACAGACACACAGCAGACAGATGGACAGACAGACAGACAGGGACACAGATGAGCAGGACAGACAGACAGGTGGACAGGGAGACAGACAGACAGAACTGGAGACAGACAGATGACAAAAAGACACAGATGGACGGATGGACAGATGGACATCATGGAGACAGATAGACAAGAGAGGGAGACGGACAGACAGATGAGCACACAGTGAGACACACAGGGAGACAGACAGTCATGGACAGGGAGATGGACCTGGAGACAGACGGACAAACACACTGAGCAGATGGTCAGACAGACAGACGGAGAAACAGGGAGACAGACAGACGGACGGATGGATGGACAGATGGACAGATGAGCAGACGGGCAGACAGACCTGAGACAGACGGACACATGGACAAATGGATGGACGGACAGACACAGAGGGAGACAGACGGACAGACAAAGAGATGGGCGGATGGACGCATGGACAGCCGGACAGCCGTGCACCTCCCCCTGTCCTCCGCTGGGAGGAGGAGGAGGAGGAGGAGGAGGAGGAGGAGGAGGAGGAGGAGGAGGCGGAGCCATTGCCCGTGGTGGAGCTGAGCCTGCAGCCTGGGCCCTGATCATGGCGCCGCCGGGGTCACCCCAGCCTCCCCCCCGCATGCACACACGTACCCAGGGTTAGGGTACTGAGTCCTCCTGCGTGGGTGCTGGGTGCTCAGTCCTTCCCCGGCATCTCCACACAAGATGCTGGGTGCTCAGTCCCCCCTGGCGTCTCCACACAAGGTGCTGGGTTCTCAGTCTTCCTTTGTTAGTGCTGGGTGCTCAGTCCTCCCCCGGTGTCTGCATACGAGGTGCTGGGTGCTCAGTCCTCCCGTGCCTCCACACAAAGTGCTGGGTGCTCAGTCTTCTCATGTGGGTGCTGGGCAGTTAGTCCTGTGTCCCACACGAGGGCCTGGGTGCTCAGTCCTCCTCCCATGAATCCACAGGAGGCGCTGGGCGCTCAGTTCTCCTCCCGTTCCTCCACACGAGGTGCTGGGTGCTCAGTCCTCCTGTGTGTGTGCTAGGCGCTCAGTCCTCCTCCCGTGCCTCCGTGAGGGGTGCTGGGTGCTTGGAATAATTAGTACATGTTTTTGGAATAATTAGTACATGTTTAGGCTAGTCAAAGCCGAAGTCATAATAGCCCAATAGCTATGCCCTTATGGACACTTAAGATGATGCTAAGTGAAATGAGCTCCATGTTATGGAAACAAGTGGTATATCATTATTGTAATTATTTTCAACATGCGATATGAATCCGTACCCTTTTTATTTCCTCTCGTATTCCCTTCCTGTGGTTTTACCCCCACTATCACTGTATCTCATCTGAGCACCCTGGATACTGTATATACGTGTATTAGAGCTAGGGAAGAGAAAGTAAATATCAAAATCAATAGACAAAGGATAAAAATACAAACAACTCCAAACACAATACTCACAAAACCATTTGGTGTAAACCAACCATACAACTCGTGGGTGGAAGGGGAAGCAGGAGGGAAGAGGTAGGCATGTGGAGGGGAGGAGGAGTTAACAGGTTGGACAAGAAATGTACTCACTGCATTATATATGAAACTGTAACCCCTCTGTACTTCACTTTGACAATAAAGGAGAAAAAAGACAATAAATATTTTTGAAAGATTCTGAAACACCTAACATTTTTTAGAGTTATGACATATAATGCTTAAGATTCTCATGTTAAAAACTAACATTTAGAATCAACACTCTCTTTCTCTGGCAATAGGAAAACTACCAACACATACACTGTTTGTGAATAAAGGTAAACATTTCCCTCAAAGAACTGCTAATCACCATACATTTCCTTTCTTCCTTCCTGTTATTTACTTCAGCCATTCTCTGGCCATAATCTGAGTGAAACCAGCCAAAAGGTACAGGCACTGAGGCAGGTAGGGCTGGGAGGAGGAGGAGGAGGAGGAGGAGGAGGAGGAGGAGGAGGAGGAGGAGGAGGAGGAGGAGGAGGAGGAGGAGGAGGAGCCATGGCCCGTGGTGGAGCTGAGCCTGCAGCCTGGGCCCTGATCATGGCGCCGCCCGGGTCACCCCAGCCCCCCCCCCCCGCATGCACACACGTACCCAGGGTTAGGGTACTGAGTCCTCCTGCGTGGGTGCTGGGTGCTCAGTCCTCCCCCGGCATCTCCACACAAGATGCTGGGTGCTCAGTCCCCCCTGGCGTCTCCACACAAGGTGCTGGGTGCTCAGTCTTCCTTTGTTAGTGCTGGGTGCTCAGTCCTCCCCCGGTGTCTGCATATGAGGTGCTGGGTGCTCAGTCCTCCCGTGCCTCCACACAAAGTGCTGGGTGCTCAGTCTTCTCATGTGGGTGCTGGGCAGTTAGTCCTGTGTCCCACACGAGGGCCTGCATGCTCAGTCCTCCTCCCATGAATCCACAGGAGGCGCTGGGTGCTCAGTTCTCCTCCCGTTCCTCCACACGAGGTGCTGGGTGCTCAGTCCTCCTGTGTGTGTGCTAGGCGCTCAGTCCTCCTCCCGTGCCTCCGTGAGGGGTGCTGGGTGCTTGGTCGCTCTCTGGGCCGCAGGGCCTGGCTCACTGTCTGTCGCTTCGGCTGCCCACAGGGGAAGGGAGAGACGGACAGACGGGTGGACACAGAGACAGGGAGGGAGACACACAGACAGGAACAGGCACTAACACAGACAGACAGACAGACGGGGTGACACAGACTGAGACAAACAGACAGACAGACGGTTAGACCGGCTGTGGGACAGTCAGGCAGCTAGAGAGACACAGACAGATGGACAGGGAGATAGACAGACAGGGAGACAGACAGACAGACAGACAAGGAGACAGTCGGATGGACGGACAGATGGAAAGACAGACAGGGAGACGGACAAATGGACAGACAGACATAGATGGACGGATGGACAGGGAGACTGACAGACGGACAGATGGACAGACAGATGGACGAAAAGACACAGATGGAAAGACAGAGACACAGACGGACGAACAGGGAGGACAGATGGACAAATAGGGAGACAGGGAGAGAGACAGATGGACAGACAGATGGACAGACAGACAGACGGACACACAGACGGACACACAAGCAGTGTGACAGACACAGAGACAGTTGGACGGCAGACAGACGGATGGACAGACAGACGGACAGATGGACGAACAGGGAGACAGATGGACAGACAGACATGCAGCGAGAGACAGATGGACAGACAGATGGGCAGACGGACAGACAGACAGACAAGGAGACAGACGGATGGACGGACAGACAGGGACCAATGAACGTAGACAGATGGACGGACGCACAGAGCGACAGGCGCACAGGGTCCCAGGCCTGGGCTCACACAGACGGACAGACGGATGGGCAGGGAAACCGAGGCAGACAGACAGACGGGTGGACACAGGGACAACTGAGAGAGAGACGGACAGACGGACACACGGACAGGCAAGGGGCCTAGGGGAGGGCGGGGAGGAGGGGGACTGGGGCTCGAATCCCGGCCCGGCACCCAGCCACCCGGCACCCAGCTACTCAGCACCCAGCACCCATTACCCAGCCACCCAGGTTCTCAGCCCTCAGCACCCAGGTACTCAGCACCCCAACCCCCAGTACCCAGCCAGCACTCACCTACTCAGCACCCAGTACTGAGCACCCAGGTACTCAACCCTCAGTGCCCTCAGCACCCAGCGAACCAGTACCCAGCACCCAGCCACCCACTACCCAGCTACCCAGCAACCAGCCACCCACACAGCTACCGAGCTACCAAGTACCCAGCCACCCAGCACCTAACCCCCCAGCACCCAGTACCAACACCCAGCCAATCAGCATCCAGTCCCCAGCTACTCAGCACCCAGCCACCCAGCACCCCGTACCCAGCATCCCAGCAGCCAGTACCCAGCTACCCAGTACCCAGCACCCAGCCACCCAGCACCCAGCTACTCAGCACCCAGATGCCAGCCTTCAGCATGCAGCTACTCAGCACCTAGCCCCCATTACCCATCATGCAACTACTAAGCACCCAACCAGTACCCAGCACCCAGCGACTCAGTACCTAGCCACCCAGCACCCAGTCCCCAGCACCCAGCTATTCACCACCCAGGTACCCAGCACCAAGTACCCAGCAACCCAGCACTCAGCTACTCAGCACCCAGTATCCAGTTATTTGGACCTCAGCATCCAGCTAGTCAGCACCCAGCCACCCAGCTACTCAACCCAGTACCTAGCACCCAGCCGCCAACCACCCAGCACCCAGTACCTAGTACCTAGCCAATCAGCGTCCAGTACCCAGCTACTCAGCACCCAGCCACCTAGCTACCCAGCTACCCAGCACCTAATCCAGCACCTAGTACCCAGCCAACCAGTACCCAGCACCAGGACACAACCACTCAGCACCCATCACCCAGTACCCAGCACCCAGCCAACCAGCCCCCAGCACCCAGCTACTCAGCACCCAGACACCCAGCACCCAGTACCCAGCTACTCAGCACCCAGCCACCCAGCTACCCAGCTATCCAGCACCTAATCCAGCACCTAGTACCCAGCCACCCAGCACCAGGACACAACCACTCAGCACCCATCACCCAGTACCCAGCACCCAGCCAACCAGCCCCCAGCACCCAGCTACTCAGCACCCAGACACCCAGCACCCAGTACCCAGCTACCAGCACCCAGTACCCAGCACCCAGCCAAACAGCCCCCAGCACCCAGCTACTCAGCACCCAGACACCCAGCACCCAGTACCCAGCTACCCAGCACCCAGTACCCAGCACCCAGAACCCAGCCACCCAGCTAGCCAGCACCCAGTAGCCAGCTACCGAGCACCCAGTTCCCAGAACCCTGCTACTCAGACCCCAGGCACCTAGTACCTAGCACCCAGCACCCATCTAACCAGTACCCAGCACCCAACTACTCAGACCACACCATCCAGCTACTCAACACCCAGCTACCAAGCACCCAGTCACCCAGCACCCAACCACCCAGCACCCAGTACCTAGCACCCAGACACCCAGTAACCAGCCCCTAGCCACCCTGCACCCAGTACCCAGCACCCAGCTACCTAGTATTTAGCACTCAGCACCCAGAACCCCCAGCTTGCAAATTGCACACCCGTGTATCATTTTACCCTGTTTTGACTCCACTGCCTCTGTCCCGCCTGTCCGCTCTGCCCCACCCAGCCCCCCATCCATCGCCTGTCCTGCCCTGGCCTGAGCCTTCCAGTGCCCCAAGCAGAAACAACAGGAAACCGCCAGGGTGGGGCGGGGCTGGCCAAGGAAAGCAAAGATTTATCATTTCAACTTCACATCTGAGTAGTTCATTAAGAATGGGTAGCCATTTGACAGGCAGACACCAATGGGGAAGATTCCAGGAAGAAGAGACAGAGACAGGAACACAGGAAGAGAACAACTCTCTAGAAACCAGGAATTCCTGCTGCTGAATGCCATAAGCATTGTGAAAATTAAAAAGAAGCTGGGGTCAATTTGGGCTCCTTCCATAAGGCAGTGGAGAAGAGGTATTTAAGCATAAGACATACATTTTAGAAGTGTCCCAATGTACAGGGTGCTGGTGGCTCATGCCTGTCTGTCATCCTAGCTACTCAGAAGGCTGACCTTTGAGGATCATGGTTGAATGCCAGTGAAGACAAGAATGTCTGTTAAAGAGTATCATCTCCAATTAACTACAAAAAAAAACAAAAACAAAAACCTGGAAGAGGCACTGTGGCTCAAAGAGACAGAGGACTAGCCTTGAAAGGAAAGGAAGAAGGGCTGGGAATATGGCCTAGTGGTAGAGTGCTTGCCTTGTATACATGAAGCCATGGGTTCAATTCCTCACCACCACATATAGCAAAAAGCAAGAAGTGGAGCAATGGCTCAAGTGGTAGTGTACTAGCCTTGAGCAAAACAAAAAAAAAAGCCTGCGACAGTGCTCCGGACCTGAGTCCAGGACTGGCAATGAAGGAAGGAAGGAAGGAAGGAAGGAAGGAAGGAAGGAAGGAAGGAAGGAAGGAAGGAAGGAAGGAAGGAAGGAAGGGAGAAAAGAAAGAGAGGAAGAAAGAAAGAGAGAAGATTCTAATAGTTCAATACCTATTTGTGTAGCTTTACACTGGTTTACAGAAGGAAAAGATATTTCACAAGTGAATGAACAATTATGGAAAGCAAATTGCTGTCTTCCACATAATAAACACAAACAATCTTCCAAGTAATGTTTTACATCTACATAACTGATTAACTAGAAAATATGCCAAAATACTTGAATTAGGAAAAGCAGTTCATCACTTAAAATATTGTAATTTATCTTTACAATCAGTTTGTAAAAACAACAACAAAAACAAAAAAGTAGCTGCTAAGTGCCAGTGGCTCTCACCTGTAATCCTAACTTCTCAGAAGCTTATGAGCTGAGACTCACAGCTCAAATCCATCCAGGCAGGAAAGTCTATGAGACTGATCTCCAAGTAACTACCAAAAAAAGCTGGAAGTGGACCTGTGGTTCAAATGATAGTCTGCTAGCCTTCAGCACAAGAACAGCACCCAAGCCCTGAGTTCAAGCCTCAGGACTGGCATAATGAACAATCATAAATAGACCCAACATATTCAACTAGCAATGTGGCTTAGCGGCAGAGTGCTCGCCTAGCATGCATGAAGCCCTGGGTTCCATTCCTCCCCACCACATAAACAGAAAAAGGTGGAAGTAGTGCTGTGTGTGTGTGTGTGAATAAAAGCAGCTGAGGGACAATGCTCAAGCCCTGAGTTCAAGCCTCAGAACTGGCAAAATAAAAACAACATTAAATTAAGTATATAACCCTCCTGGTAATACTAATGAGAAATCATTAGTCCAAGGCCCAGGACTGGCCAAAAAAAAAAAAAAAAAAGAACCTAAATGCTTACATACAGTACTTAGAAATTTTCTAAGCACTATCTGCTGTGTATCTGTTTTCTAATACTGTACAGTAATATGGTAATACTATCATGACATTATAGCTGATTAATATACTCTATGAAGTTTTTGGTAAGTGCCACCACAGTAACAGCAGCTAACTGAGTATTACCACAAGTAATTGAGACCATGAGTGACAGGTGGTTGAACTTCTCTTTGTGTTTAAAAAACAAAATGAGTTTTCACACAAAAGGAGAAGGGAGGGACTCACGGGAGGGGCCCAGAGAAGGTGATATCTACCAACTTTTTCGAAGTGACTATGTAAGGAATTAAAAACATAGTCCACTACTTTGAGAATTGTACTCAAGTCAAAAGTCCCTTCTGGTCGCCACCCATCTTGAAAGTGAGCCACTCAGAAGAGCAGAGAGTCACCCACTTTCCTTTCTTGATCTCTACACTATTATTGTGAGTAACTTCCTTCCAGTGGGCTAAAGTCAAGTCCACGGGAGCGGAAGGGACGTTGCCCATGCTTATCAGTCTCCTCAGTTGTGCAGTCCACAAAATAACAAGAGGTAAAACAATTCCAATAAAACAGAAGAAACAATACACACAGGCCTGATATTTAAAAGACTTACAAAATGGAGATCTCCTAAGCTGATCCTCTGGCTCCTGTGAAGAAGCAAAAGGAGCAGACCCAAGATCAAGGTGGGCAGGTTGAGCCTCCGTTAGGAGGCCCTCCTGGTCAGTTCCCGCCAAAAAGCGAACTGACTTGCACCGTACAAGAAAGGCGAGGTTGACCGATCGCGATGGGCACCCCACCACCCTGGGACCAAGGAGAAGGAAGAAGAGGCAAGGGATTTTGGGGCACAGGCCTGCCCCGCTCTCTGCTTGCAGCTCCATGCTTCTTGGTGTAGACCTGAGCGGTAATGAATGCCTTCCCAGGTTGGGGCACTACTGGGGCCTAATCCTGTGGTCCTGTTGCATTCCCACTTCTCCCTTGATTTATTTCTCCCAAAGTTTGTTGCTACCCAGGTCACCCAAGCTGCATGGTTGAGGGAATGGGAGACTGGTGAGGACAGCAGCGGGAGGCACAAGTGCCAATGGACTGTCCAGTAAGCAGCGCTGGGCTCCTTAGCCACGCCCACCACCAGAATATCACCCTGGACTTGAGCAAGTAGGACACAGTCCCCGGAAACCCTTTAGCACCTTCCAAGCCAATGTGTACTGGGTGGGCTCGCATGTGCATATGTGTGCCCGTGCTTGCTTACATGCGTGTGTGTTTGTTCCTGATGCTGTACATGGGTGTGCTTACTAAGCCAAAGTCTGTGTATGTGTAAATAGGTATGTGGATGTAGATCCAGGAGGACCCGGCACAGTGTGTTATGAGTGAGCATGTGGAGGTGGCGGGAAGGGAGACAGAGAAAGAGAGAGAGGGAGTCATCTCGCCTATGAGGAATTCTTTGTTCATGTGCGGTTGTATAAGTGTGTTATGTATGAGGTTGGACATAGGGAGTTCCAATTGTGTGCATGTTTACTTGCTTATTTGAAGTTCCCAGACACCAATCATTTGGCAAAGTCTCCCCTTTTGTGCTGTCCTCTGCACAAAGGTCTCCGGGCATGAGGCCAGGGATACCTAGCTGCCTCTGCTCTTGGAGATCTGCATGACAGTGACAATGACGCCTACGAATACTGTTGCTAGGTGCTAGTGTGCCTTGGTCGAGGCAGGGAAGGGTCAGATATCCCTTTCCCTGGTGCCTTAGCAGAGCTTCGTGCAGGAGCCTTAAACATATGGCTGTGAGCCACGGGCACCAGGATTGCCAGCTCCTGCCTCTAGCCAGTATAATCCTTGGCTGCTCAATAGCAGGAAGTAGCAGCAGGGATCTGGGCCAGAGAGGCCAAGGCAAGCGGGAAGACAAGAGTTAAGCAGACACTAGCGCAGAAAGGAGATGCCCAGATTCGCTGACCTGCTAACCTTGTATCTCCCTTATGCTCTCAGCAAGAGAGATGATGTTGATGGTGAGAGAGGTGGCGGATCCAGACACCAGCCACTTCCAGGACTGGCAAGGGCAGAGGCGGTGGGGAGCTGTGTCACACGGGTTCAACCAGGATGTGGGAAGATGGAGCAGGAAGGGAGGTGGAAAGTGTATTTGCCTAGGACCCTGGCCCAAGCCGGTCCCAGCAGAATGGCCAGGGGAGGGATTTGGGGCTCTACACATCCTGTGCATCCCGAAGGCCTTTGAGAACTAGTGAGAACTTACAGCAAACCCCCAAGGGGCCCTGTGTCCTTTTTGCTATGGCAACTCCAGTTGAAACGCTGGCTCAAGTCAGCAGGAGGCGCCTAGTACCTGGCCATGTCACAGAGCTCCAAACCATATGGGCACTGCCCAGAGGCTTCCCAGCACCCCAGGTGCAAATGCACTGTTAGTGAGGCACCAGGAGGCCCTACTGGCCTGTGAGCACCAACTGCCTACCTCTAAGCAGCCTCACTACCCCTCCCTTAAGGCTGTTCCTGTTGGAATGCAAATGAAAGCACACATCAACAAAGTGGGCAAGGAATGGAGAAACAAAGCATCCGGCCACACCCTGGAGGCTTTTCTGCATAGTGGGTCGCATATGTGCAGTCCTTCCTGCTCAGAAAAACACAGGGCTGCTGCCTAGCAAGCCAGGCAAGGTCTTCAGGTGGTCTTGGCCAAGGGGGCAGAGGCCGTTTCCAGACCAATCGGATGTCAGTCATAAAACCAGAAGGCAGAAAGGAGTGCCGCTTCCCTCCTACCTTTGTCACAAACCTCCTGTGCACAGAAAAGGAGCAGAGAGGCTTGGGCACAGAGCAGGCAGACAACAGATTAGATAAATGGGGATTGGTGTTCACCAGAGGACTGAGAGATCCCAGGTGTGCAGAGGGTGAGAGCAGAGGGAGATTTGGAGAAGATAAGAAGGGCTAGGCCAGGGTGAGGCAGTTGTAATTTCCCCAGAAGAAGTGAAGAGGTGCATGGGGAGGTGTGCAGCCTGTGAACCTCAAGAGGAGGAGGGGGAAATTGGGAAGCAGAGGCAGAGGCAAAGAGGCAGTGACGCAGAGGCATGTGTGAGTTGAAAGCAGTCCAGAGCAGCAAGGCAGGGACAGGAGGGCTAGGAGAGAGAACTCGGAGGGAGTTATCAGCAAAGGAGGTATATGTGCAAGGGACAAGCCTCAGGAACTCAGCTGCAGATGGCAGGTGGTGGCTAGGAAGGCAGGTTGGGCGCCCCACCACCCTGGACCAAGTAGAAGGGAGAAGAGGCAAGGGATTCTGGGGCACAGGCCTGCCCCATTCTCTGCGCGCAGCGCTGGGCTTTAGGGTGTAGACCTGAGGGGGTAACGAATGCCATCCTTGGTTGGGGCACTACTGGGGCGTAATCATGTGGTCCTGTTACATTGACATTTCTGCCTTGATTGCTTTCCCGAAGAGTTTGTTGCTACCCAGGTCTCCGAAGCTGCATGGTTCAGGGAATGAGAGACTGGTGAGGACAGCAGGGGGAGGCCCAAGTGCCAATGGGACTGTCCAGTAAGCAGCACTGGGCTCCTTAGCCACGCCCACCACAAGAACAACACCCTGGACTTGAGCAAGTAGGACACAGTCCTCGAAAACCCCTTAGCACCTTCCAAGCCACTGTGTACTGGGTGCGCTCACGTGTGCGTGTGTGTGCCCCTGCTTGCCTACATGCGTGTGTTCCTGATGCTGTACAGGAGTGTGCTTCCTAAGCCTAAGTCTGCATATGTGCAAATAGGTATGTGGATGTAGATCCAGGAGGACCCGGCACAGTGTGTTATAGTGAGCATGTGGGGGTGGCGGGGAGGAAGAGAGAGAAAGAGAGAGAGAGAGAGTCGGCACGCCTGTGAGGAATTTTTTGTTCATGTGCGGTTGCATGAGTGTGTCAGGTATGAGGTTGGACAGAGGGAGTTCAAAGTGTTTACACGTTACTTGTTTTTTGAAGTTCCCGGAAACCAATCATATGGCGAAGGCTCCCCTCTTGTGCTGTCCTCTACACAAAGGTCTCCGTACTTGATGCCAAGCTGCCTCTGCTCTTGGAGATCTGCATGACAGTGATGATGCTGCCTATGAATATCATTGCTGGGTGCTAGTGTGCCTTGGTCACGGCAGGGAAGGGTCAGATATCCCTTTCCCTGGTGTCTTAGCAGAGCTTCCTAAAGGAGCCTAAAACATATGTCTGTGAGCCACGGGCACCAGGATTGCCAGCTCCTGCCTCTAGCCAGTATAATCCTTGGCTGCTCAATAGCAGGAAGTAGCAGGCAGGGATCTGGGCCAGAGAGGCCAAGGCAAGCGGGAAGACAAGAGTTAAGCAGACACTAGCGCAGAAAGGAGATGCCCAGATTCGCTGACCTGCAAACCTTGTATCTCCCTTATGCTCTGAGCAAGAGAGATGAGGTTGATTGTGAGAGAGGTGGCGGATCCATACACCAGCCACTTCCAGGACTGGCAAGGGCAGAGGCGGTGGGGAGCTGTGTCACACGGGTCCAACCAGGATGTGGGAAGATGGAGCAGGAGGGGAGGTGGAAAGTGTATTTGCCTAGGACCCTGGCCCAAGCCGTTCCCAGCAGAATGGTCAGGGGAGGGATGTGCGGCTCTACACATCCTGTGCATCCCCGAAGGCCTGTGAGAACCAGTGAGAACTTACAGCAAACCCCCAAGGGGCCCTGTGCCCTTTTTGTTATGGCAACTCCAGTTGGAACACTGGCTCAAGTCAGCAGGAGGCGCCTAGTACCTGGCCATGTCACAGAGCTCCAAACCATATGGGCACTGCCCAGAGGCTTCCCAGCACCCCAGGTGCAAATGCACTGTTAGTGAGGCACCAGGAGGCCCTGCTGGCCTGTGAGCACCAACTGCCTACCTCTAAGCAGCCTCACTACCCCTCCCTTAAGGCTGTTCCTGTTGGAATGCAAATGAAAGCACACATCAACAAAGTGGGCAAGGAATGGAGAAACAAAACATCCGGCCACCCCCTGGAGGCTTTTCTGCATAGTGGGTCGCATATGTGCAGTCCTTCCTGCTCAGAAAAACACAGGGCTGCTGCCTAGCAAGCCAGGCAAGGTCTTCAGGTGGTCTTGGCCAAGGGGGCAGAGGCCGTTTCCAGACCAATCGGATGTCAGTCATAAAACCAGAAGGCAGGAAAGGAGTGCCGCTTCCCTCCTACCTTTGTCACAAACCTCCTGTGCACAGAAAAGGAGCAGAGAGGCTTGGGCACAGAGCAGGCAGACAACAGATTAGAAAAATGGGGATTGGTGTTCACCAGAGGACTGAGAGATCCCAGGTGTGCAGAGGGTGAGAGCAGAGGGAGATTTGGAGAAGATAAGAAGGGCTAGGCCAGGGTGAGGCAGTTGTAATTTCCCCAGAAGACGTGAAGAAGTGCATGGGGAGGTGTGCAGCCTGTGAACCTCAAGAGGAGGAGGGGGAAATTGGGAGCAGAGGCAGAGGCAAAGAGGCAGTGACGCAGAGGCATGTGTGAGTTGAAAGCAGTCCAGAGGAGCAAGGCAGGGACAGGAGGGCTAAGAGAGAGAACTCGGAGGGAGTTATCAGCAAAGGAGGTATGTGTGCAGGGGACAAGCCTCAGGAACTCAGCTGCAGATGGCAGGTGGTGGCTAGGAAGGCCAGCTTGGGCGCCCCACCACCCTGGACCAAGTAGAAGGGAGAAGAGGCAAGGGATTCTGGGGCACAGGCCTGCCCCATTCTCTGCGCGCAGCGCTGGGCTTTAGGGTGTAGACCTGAGGGGTAACGAATGCCATCCTTGGTTGGGGCACTACTGGGGCGTAATCATGTGGTCCTGTTACATTGACATTTCTGCCTTGATTGCTTTCCCGAAGAGTTTGTTGCTACCCAGGTCTCCGAAGCTGCATGGTTCAGGGAATGGGAGACTGGTGAGGACAGCAGGGGTTGGCCCAAGTGCCAATGGACTGTCCAGTAAGCAGCGCTGGGCTCCTTAGCCACGCCCACCACGAGAACAACACCCTGGACTTGAGCAAGTACGACACAGTCCTCGAAAACCCCTTAGCACCTTCCAAGCCACTGTGTACTGGGTGCGCTCACGTGTGCGTGTGTGTGCCCCTGCTTGCCTACATGCGTGTGTTCCTGATGCTGTACAAGAGTGTGCTTCCTAAGCCTAAGTCTGCATATGTGCAAATAGGTATCTGGATGTAGATCCAGGAGGACCCGGCACAGTGTGTTATAGTGAGCATGTGGGGGGTGGCGGGGAGGAAGAGAGAGAAAGAGAGAGAGAGAGAGTCGGCTCGCTGTGAGGAATTTTTTGTTCATGTGCGGTTGCAGGAGTGTGTCAGGTATGAGGTTGGACAGGGGGAGTTCAAAGTGTTTACACGTTACTTGTTTTTTGAAGTTCCCGGAAACCAATCATATGGCGAAGGCTCCCCTCTTGTGCTGTCCTCTACACAAAGGTCTCCGTACTTGATGCCAAGCTGCCTCTGCTCTTGGAGATCTGCATGACAGTGATGATGCTGCCTATGAATATCATTGCTGGGTGCTAGTGTGCCTTGGTCACGGCAGGGAAGGGTCAGATATCCCTTTCCCTGGTGTCTTAGCAGAGCTTCCTAAAGGAGCCTAAAACATATGTCTGTGAGCCACGGGCACCAGGATTGCCAGCTCCTGCCTCTAGCCAGTATAATCCTTGGCTGCTCAATAGCAGGAAGTAGCAGGCAGGGATCTGGGCCAGAGAGGCCAAGGCAAGCGGGAAGACAAGAGTTAAGCAGACACTAGCGCAGAAAGGAGATGCCCAGATTCGCTGACCTGCAAACCTTGTATCTCCCTTATGCTCTGAGCAAGAGAGATGAGGTTGATTGTGAGAGAGGTGGCGGATCCATACACCAGCCACTTCCAGGACTGGCAAGGGCAGAGGCGGTGGGGAGCTGTGTCACACGGGTCAACCAGGATGTGGGAAGATGGAGCAGGAGGGGAGGTGGAAAGTGTATTTGCCTAGGACCTGGCCCAAGCCGTTCCCAGCAGAATGGTCAGGGGAGGGATGTGCGGCTCTACACATCCTGTGCATCCCCGAAGGCCTGTGAGAACTAGTGAGAACTTACAGCAAACCCCCAAGGGGCCCTGTGCCCTTTTTGTTATGGCAACTCCAGTTGGAACACTGGCTCAAGTCAGCAGGAGGCGCCTAGTACCTGGCCATGTCACAGAGCTCCAAACCATATGGGCACTGCCCAGAGGCTTCCCAGCACCCCAGGTGCAAATGCACTGTTAGTGAGGCACCAGGAGGCCCTGCTGGCCTGTGAGCACCAACTGCCTACCTCTAAGCAGCCTCACTACCCCTCCCTTAAGGCTGTTCCTGTTGGAATGCAAATGAAAGCACACATCAACAAAGTGGGC
The DNA here is from genome assembly GCF_023159225.1 of Perognathus longimembris pacificus. Classification (NCBI taxonomy): domain Eukaryota; kingdom Metazoa; phylum Chordata; class Mammalia; order Rodentia; family Heteromyidae; genus Perognathus; species Perognathus longimembris. The sequence goes on from NW_025960511.1 coordinate 26,719, forward strand.
AAGGAATGGAGAAACAAAACATCCGGCCACCCCCTGGAGGCTTTTCTGCATAGTGGGTCGCATATGTGCAGTCCTTCCTGCTCAGAAAAACACAGGGCTGCTGCCTAGCAAGCCAGGCAAGGTCTTCAGGTGGTCTTGGCCAAGGGGGCAGAGGCCGTTTCCAGACCAATCGGATGTCAGTCATAAAACCAGAAGGCAGGAAAGGAGTGCCGCTTCCCTCCTACCTTTGTCACAAACCTCCTGTGCACAGAAAAGGAGCAGAGAGGCTTGGGCACAGAGCAGGCAGACAACAGATTAGATAAATGGGGATTGGTGTTCACCAGAGGACTGAGAGATCCCAGGTGTGCAGAGGGTGAGAGCAGAGGGAGATTTGGAGAAGATAAGAAGGGCTAGGCCAGGGTGAGGCAGTTGTAATTTCCCCAGAAGAAGTGAAGAAGTGCATGGGGAGGTGTGCAGCCTGTGAACCTCAAGAGGAGGAGGGGGAAATTGGGAAGCAGAGGCAGAGGCAAAGAGGCAGTGACGCAGAGGCATGTGTGAGTTGAAAGCAGTCCAGAGGAGCAAGGCAGGGACAGGAGGGCTAAGAGAGAGAACTCGGAGGGAGTTATCAGCAAAGGAGGTATGTGTGCAGGGGACAAGCCTCAGGAACTCAGCTGCAGATGGCAGGTGGTGGCTAGGAAGGCCAGCTTGGGCGCCCCACCACCCTGGGACCAAGTAGAAGGGAGAAGAGGCAAGGGATTCTGGGGCACAGGCCTGCCCCATTCTCTGCGCGCAGCGCTGGGCTTTAGGGTGTAGACCTGAGGGGTAACGAATGCCATCCTTGGTTGGGGCACTACTGGGGCGTAATCATGTGGTCCTGTTACATTGACATTTCTGCCTTGATTGCTTTCCCGAAGAGTTTGTTGCTACCCAGGTCTCCGAAGCTGCATGGTTCAGGGAATGGGAGACTGGTGAGGACAGCAGGGGTTGGCCCAAGTGCCAATGGACTGTCCAGTAAGCAGCGCTGGGCTCCTTAGCCACGCCCACCACGAGAACAACACCCTGGACTTGAGCAAGTACGACACAGTCCTCGAAAACCCCTTAGCACCTTCCAAGCCACTGTGTACTGGGTGCGCTCACGTGTGCGTGTGTGTGCCCCTGCTTGCCTACATGCGTGTGTTCCTGATGCTGTACAAGAGTGTGCTTCCTAAGCCTAAGTCTGCATATGTGCAAATAGGTATCTGGATGTAGATCCAGGAGGACCCGGCACAGTGTGTTATAGTGAGCATGTGGGGGTGGCGGGGAGGAAGAGAGAGAAAGAGAGAGAGAGAGAGTCGGCTCGCTGTGAGGAATTTTTTGTTCATGTGCGGTTGCAGGAGTGTGTCAGGTATGAGGTTGGACAGAGGGAGTTCAAAGTGTTTACACGTTACTTGTTTTTTGAAGTTCCCGGAAACCAATCATATGGCGAAGGCTCCCCTCTTGTGCTGTCCGCTACACAAAGGTCTCCGTACTTGATGCCAAGCTGCCTCTGCTCTTGGAGATCTGCATGACAGTGATGATGCTGCCTATGAATATCATTGCTGGGTGCTCGTGTGCCTTGGTCACGGCAGGGAAGGGTCAGATATCCCTTTCCCTGGTGTCTTAGCAGAGCTTCCTGAAGGAGCCTAAAACATATGTCTGTGAGCCACGGGCACCAGGATTGCCAGCTCCTGCCTCTAGCCAGTATAATCCTTGGCTGCTCAATAGCAGGAAGAAGCAGGCAGGGATCTGGTCCAGAGAGGACAAGGCAAGCGGGAAGACAAGAGTTAAGCAGACACTAGCGCAGAAAGGAGATGCCCAGATTCGCTGACCTGCTAACCTTGTATCTCCCTTATGCTCTGAGCAAGAGAGATGAGGTTGATTGTGAGAGAGGTGGCGGATCCATACACCAGCCACTTCCAGGACTGGCAAGGGCAGAGGCGGTGGGGAGCTGTGTCACACGGGTTCAACCAGGATGTGGGAAGATGGAGCAGGAGGGGAGGTGGAAAGTGTATTTGCCTAGGACCCTGGCCCAAGCCGTTCCCAGCAGAATGGTCAGGGGAGGGATGTGCGGCTCTACACATCCTGTGCATCCCCGAAGGCCTGTGAGAACTAGTGAGAACTTACAGCAAACCCCCAAGGGGCCCTGTGCCCTTTTTGCTATGGCAACTCCAGTTGGAACACTGGCTCAAGTCAGCAGGAGGCGCCTAGTACCTGGCCATGTCACAGAGCTCCAAACCATATGGGCACTGCCCAGAGGCTTCCCAGCACCCCAGGTGCAAATGCACTGTTAGTGAGGCACCAGGAGGCCCTGCTGGCCTGTGAGCACCAACTGCCTACCTCTAAGCAGCCTCACTACCCCTCCCTTAAGGCTGTTCCTGTTGGAATGCAAATGAAAGCACACATCAACAAAGTGGGCAAGGAATGGAGAAACAAAACATCCGGCCACCCCTGGAGGCTTTTCTGCATAGTGGGTCGCATATGTGCAGTCCTTCCTGCTCAGAAAAACACAGGGCTGCTGCCTAGCAAGCCAGGCAAGGTCTTCAGGTGGTCTTGGCCAAGGGGGCAGAGGCCGTTTTCAGACCAATCGGATGTCAATCATAAAACCAGAAGGCAGGAAAGGAGTGCCGCTTCCCTCCTACCTTTGTCACAAACCTCCTGTGCACAGAAAAGGAGCAGAGGGGCTTGGGCACAGAGCAGGCAGACAACAGATTAGATAAATGGGGATTGGTGTTCACCAGAGGACTGAGAGATCCCAGGTGTGCAGAGGGTGAGAGCAGAGGGAGATTTGGAGAAGATAAGAAGGGCTAGGCCAGGGTGAGGCAGTTGTAATTTCCCCAGAAGTGAAGAGCTGCATGGGGAGTTGTGCAGCCTGTGAACCTCAAGAGGAGGAGGGGGAAATTGGGAAGCAGAGGCAGAGGCAAAGAGGCAGTGACGCAGAGGCATGTGTGAGTTGAAAGCAGTCCAGAGCAGCAAGGCAGGGACAGGAGGGCTAGGAGAGAGAACTCGGAGGGAGTTATCAGCAAAGGAGGTATGTGTGCAGGGGACAAGCCTCAGGAACTCAGCTGCAGATGGCAGGTGGTGGCTAGGAAGGCCAGGTTGGGCGCCCCACCACCCTGGGACCAAGTAGAAGGGAGAAGAGGCAAGGGATTCTGGGGCACAGGCCTGCCCCATTCTCTGCGCGCAGCGCTGGGCTTTAGGGTGTAGACCTGAGGGGTAACGAATGCCATCCTTGGTTGGGGCACTACTGGGGCGTAATCATGTGGTCCTGTTACATTGACATTTCTGCCTTGATTGCTTTCCCGAAGAGTTTGTTGCTACCCAGGTCTCCGAAGCTGCATGGTTCAGGGAATGGGAGACTGGTGAGGACAGCAGGGGGAGGCCCAAGTGCCAATGGACTGTCCAGTAAGCAGCGCTGGGCTCCTTAGCCACGCCCACCACGAGAACAACACCCTGGACTTGAGCAAGTAGGACACAGTCCTCGAAAACCCCTTAGCACCTTCCAAGCCACTGTGTACTGGGTGCGCTCACGTGTGCGTGTGTGTGCCCCTGCTTGCCTACATGCGTGCGTTCCTGATGCTGTACAAGAGTGTGCTTCCTAAGCCTAAGTCTGCATATGTGCAAATAGGTATGTGGATGTAGATCCAGGAGGACCCGGCACAGTGTGTTATAGTGAGCATGTGGGGGGTGGCGGGGAGGAAGAGAGAGAAAGAGAGAGAGTCGGCTCGCCTGTGAGGAATTTTTTGTTCATGTGCGGTTGCATGAGTGTGTCAGGTATGAGGTTGGACAGAGGGAGTTCAAAGTGTTTACACGTTACTTGTTTTTCGAAGTTCCCGGAAACCAATCATATGGCGAAGGCTCCCCTCTTGTGCTGTCCGCTACACAAAGGTCTCCGTACTTGATGCCAAGCTGCCTCTGCTCTTGGAGATCTGCATGACAGTGATGATGCTGCCTATGAATATCATTGCTGGGTTATTGGATAGAGGATATCCCTGTTCAATCCAAGTGAATCAAAGTCGTTTATAGAGAAATCCAGCTCATAATATTTTAACAGTACTTATTAACTATTGAATACAGGATTGGTTGTTATTTTGAAATTGTATTTTTAGGAACACCAAATCTAATTTTATATACAGTTATACCAAGTATCTCTGTATAATTGTGAACTTCTAAGATTTACACATCAGTGCTTGGTAAGGTCTGCTTTGGATCTTAAACAGTGCTCACAGGTGCTCTTAGATAGGCATTCCCAATCCAAATGGGCAGAAGAAACACAAGATGGCAAACAATGCAGTCATATCTCCCACTCAAAACAAGCAGGAAGCAGAGCAGTCAATCAAAGACATAGAAGAGAACCCTCAAAATGCTCTACAAAGTCTACTGATAAACATGTTAAATGAAAAGTTTGAATCCATCCATACATCAATCCATCCATAAAGTAATAGATGATTTCATGGCCTCAACAAAGAGAAAGATAAATGAACTTCAAGAGTCATATGAAAAGATAACTACCCAGCTAAAAGATTTGAGAGACAGCACTCAAAACCAAATTAATAATGTAAAGATGTCCATGCAGGACCTAAGAGATACTTCTAGCAAGGACATGGAAATCATCAGGAAAGACCAGTCTGAAGGAAAAGAGATTCAAAATCAAGTAACTAGCCTACAGTCTCAAGTAGGTGAAGCAGAGGATCAAATCTCAGGAGCTGAAGATTCCCTAGGATCTATGGAGAAATGTCACACAAAAATACAAAACCAATCCAATCGATAAAACAGATCACTCCAGGAGCTCCAAGACACAAGCAGGAAGCACTATTTGAGGCGAATAGGAATTGAGAAAAACCAGGAGAAAGAAGTTAATGGAATATGCAACCTATTTAACAGAATATTAGCCAAGAACTTCCCAACTATCCAGGAAGGTAGGCCGATACAGATACAAGAAGCATTTAGAACCCCAAAGCGACCAGATCAGAATAGGACATCCCACTGACACATTGTGATCATAACAGGATCAGTAGAGTCCAAGGAAAGAATCCTTAAAGATGTTACGGAGAAGAAAGTAATCACAAATAAAGGAAAAGCAAGCAGAATTACCCCAGACTTCTCAGCAGAGATCATGAAAAGCAAGGGGATCCTGGAATGAGGTATGCCAAACCCTAAATAATAATAAATATCAACCAAGAATGCTGTACCCAGCTAAACTCTCATTCATAGCTGAAGGTCAAATAAAAGTCTTCCACAGGAAGGAAAAACTGAAACAATGTATCTCCACCAAACCAGCTTTACAGAAAATCCTCAAAGATGTACTATACAGGGAAAATAATCAAGATCCCAATACAGACAGAGAAATGAACCCTAAATAGAAAACCAGAATATTAGATCAAGAATTGGGAAGACACAGCTTTTAACAAGATAGCTACAATGAAAGGACAAATGATCATCTCTCAAACCTAACTCTCAACATTAATGGACTTAATTCTTCATTCAAACGACATAGGCTCATTACTTGGATCAAACATCAAGATCCGTCTTTCTGCTGCCTCCAAGAGACACATCTATCTAGCAAAAGCAAACTTCTTCTAAAGGTGAAAGGCTGGAATAAAATCTACCAATAAATGGCCCCCAAATGCAGGCTGGAGTGGAATTCTAGCATCAGATAAAATCGACTTCAAATGAAAAATGGTAAGAAGAGACAAAGAAGGTTACTACATACTAATAAAGCGATGTCTCCTACAGGAGGATATAACCATCTTAAATATCCACACACCAAATACAGGAGAACCCAACTTCATCAAACCAACACTACTGACTCTAAAATCACTCATAGTCCCAAACACATTGATTGTTGGAGACTTTAACACTCCACTGTCACCTCTGGACAGACCAACAGGCCAAAAACTGACCAAAGAATCCACAGAACTAATCAACTGCATAGACCAACTAGACTTAACCAACATCTACAGAATATTCCATCAAGCAATACCAGAATACACATTCTTTTCAGCAGCCCATGAAACATTCTCCAAAATATATCACATCTTAGGGCACAAAGAAAATCTGTACAAATTCAGAAGTATCAAAATCATTCCCTGCCTTCCCTCAGACCACAATAGATTAAAATTAAAGCTCAACTCAAACAGCCACCACACAAAATGATACAATCCATGGAGACTAAGCAACACACTGCTGAACCATCAGTGGGTCATTGAAGAAATTAGACCAGTAATTCAATATTTATGGCATTCAACCAAGGTGAGTGCACAAAGTACCACCTCCTTTGGGACACAGCAAAGGCAGTACTCAGACGAAAATTTATATCTGAGTGCCTACACCAACAATCTGGATAAACAGCAACTCAACAACTTACGGAATCACCTTAATCTTCTCAAAAGAGAACAAGAAGCCATACCCCCAAGTCAATAGATGGAAGCAAATAATTAAAATCGAATCAGAATTAAATATACTTGAGAGGGAGAAAAAAAACCATCGCAACAATCAACAAAACAAAGACTTGGTTCTTTGAGAATATTAACAAGATAGTCAAATTCCTAGCAAACCTGACCAAAAAACGATGGCAGCACACCCACATAAACAAGATCCGAGATAAAACAGGTAACATCACCACAGAAACAACCAAAATTCAGAACACAATAAGGGACTATTTTGCAAACCTTTGTGCCAACAAATTCGAGAACCTGGAAGAAATGGATGATTTTCTAGAAAAAATTGATACCCCCAAACTCAACCATGAAGATTTAAACCTTCTAAACAGACTCATACCCAGCCTTGAAATAGAAACAGCAATAAGTGATTTCCCATCAGAGAAAAGCCCATGTCCAGATGGATTCACAGCAGAATTCTACAAGGCTTTCCAAACAGAAGTCACACCAATATTTTTCAAAATCTTCAATGAAATTGAAAGAGAACGTTCACTACCAGACTTATTCTATGAAGCCAGTATAGCCCTCATCCCAAAACCAGGCAGGGACTC
>NW_025960512.1:0-37768 GCF_023159225.1 Perognathus longimembris pacificus
GGAACGACATGAACATGCTGCGTAGGTAGCTGTTATCAGTAAATATCTCCACTGAGATTAAGAAAAGCAGTAGCTTAATAAATTAAGTACTTCCTGGTATGGTTACTGTACTGGTAACTCCCCAAAAGAATCTGGAATGTGGGTGAGGGAACAGAGAAAAAAAGCTCATTTAGGATCTGCACTTACGAAGGGGGTAGGCAGCTGTATATCAGGGAGTAAACCTTTTGAGAATAAAAACAGCTGGAGCTTGTTAACGTAATTACACAGGGGAAAGGATAATGTACTGGGAACTCCTCAGAAGAATCTGATTTGTGGTGAGGGGAGAGAGATACAAGCTCATTTAGGAACGACATGAACATGCTGATTAGGTAGGTGTTTATCAGTAAATATCTCCACTGAGATTAAGAAAAGCAGGAGCAGAATAAATTAAGTACTTCCTGGTATGGTTACTGTACTGGTAACTCCCCAAAAGAATCTGGATTGTGGTGAGGGAACAGAGAAAAAAGCTCATTTAGGACCTGCACTTACTTTGGGGGTAGGCAGCTGTATATCAGGGAGTGAACCTCCTGACAATAAAACAGCTGGAGCTTGTTAATGTAATTACACAGGGGAAAGGATAATGTACTGGGATCTCCTCAGAAGAATCTGATTTGTGGTGAGGGGAGAGAGATAAAAGCTCATTTACGATAGACATGGACAGGCTGCGTAGGTAGCTGTTTATCAGTAAATATCTCCACTGAGATTAAGAAAAGCAGTAGCTTAATAAATTAAGTACTTCCTGGTATGGTTACTGTACTGGTAACTCCCCAAAAGAACCTCGATTGTGGTGAGGGAACAGAGAAAAAAGCTCATTTAGGACCTGCACTTACGAAGGGGGTAGGCAGCTGTATATCAGGGAGTAAACCTACTGAGAATAAAAACAGCTGGAGCTTGTTAAGGTAATTACACAGGGGAAAGGATAATGTACTGGGAATTCCTCAGAAGAATCTGATTTGTGGTGAGGGGAGAGAGATAAAAGCTCATTTAGGAAAGACATGAACATGCTGCGTAGGTAGCTGTTTATCAGTAAATATCTTCACTGAGATTAAGAAAAGCAGTAACTTAATAAATTAAGTACTTCCTGGTATGGTTACTGTACTGGTAACTCCCCAAAAGAATCTGGATTGTGGTGAGCGAACAGAGAAAAAAGCTCATTTAGGACCTGCACTTACCAAGGGGGTAGGCAGCTGTATATCAGGGAGTAAACCTTCTGAGAATAAAAACAGCTGGGCTTCTTAAGGTAATTACACAGGGGAAAGGATAATATACTGGGAACTAATCAGAAGAATTAGATTTGTGGTGAGGGGAGAGAGATAAAAGCTCATTTAGGAACGACATGAACATGCTGCGTAGGTAGCTGTTTATCAGTAAATATCTCCCCTGATATTAAGAAAAGCAGTAGCTTAATAAATGAAGTACTTCCTGGTATGGTTACTGTACTGGTAACTCCCCAAATGAATCTGGATTGTGGTGAGGGAACAGAGAAAAAAGCTCATTTAGGACCTGCACTTACGAAGGGGGTAGGCAGCTGTATATCAGGGAGTAAACCTTCTGAGAATAAAACCAGCTGGAGCTTGTTAAGGTAATTACACAGGGGAAAGGATAATGTACTGGGAACTCCTCAGAAGAATCTGATTTGTGGTGAGGGGAGAGAGATAAAAGCTCATTTAGGAACGACATAAACATGCTGCGTATGTAGCTGTTTATCAGTAAATATCTCCATTGAGATTAAGAAAAGCAGTAGCCTAAAAAATTAAGTAATTCCTGGTATGGTTACTGTACTGGTAACTCCCCAAAAGAATCTGGATTGTGGTGAGAGAACAGAGAAAAAAGCTCATTTAAGACCTGCACTTAAGAAGGGGGTTAGCAGCTGTATATCAGGGAGTAAACCTTCTGAGAATGAAAACAGCTGGAGCTTGTTAAAGTAATTACACAGGGGAAAGGATAATGTACTGGGAACTCCTCATAAGAATCTGATTTGTGGTGAGGGGATAGAGATAAAAGCTCATTCAGGAACGACATGAACATGCTGCGTAGGTAGCTGTTTATCAGTAAATATCTCCACTGAGATTAAGAAAAGCAGTAGCTTAATACATTAAGTACATCCTGGTATGGTTACTGTACTGGTAACTCCCCAAAAGAATCTGGATTGTGGTGAGGGAACAGAGAAAAAAGCTTATTTAAGACCTGCACTTACGAAGGGGGTAGGCAGCTGTATATCAGGGAGTAAACCTTCTGAGAATAAAACAAGCTGGAGCTTGTTAAGGTAATTACACAGGGGAAAGGATAATGTACTGGGAAATCCTCAGAAGAATCTGATTTGTGGTGAGTGGAGAGAGATAAAAGCTCATTTAGGAACGACATGAACATGCTGCGTAGGTAGCTGTTTATCAGTAAATATCTCCACTGAGTTTAAGAAAAGCAGTAGCTTAATAAATTAAGTACTTCCTGATATGGTTACTGTACTGGTAACTCCCCACAAGAATCTGGATTGTGGTGAGGGAACAGAGAAAAAAGCTCATTTAGGACCTGCACTTACGAAGGGGTAGGCAGCTAAATATCAAGGAGTAAACCTTCTGAGACTAAAAACAGCTGGAGCTTGTTAAGGTAATTACACAGGGGAAAGGATAATGAACTGGGAACTCCTCAGAAGAATCTGATTTGTGGTGAGGGGAGAGAGATAAAGCTCATTTACGAAAGACATGGACATGCTGCATAGGTAGCTGTTTACCAGTAAATATCTCCACTGAGATTAAGAAAAGCAGTAGCTTAATAAATTAAGTACTTCCTGGTATGGTTTCTGTACTGGTAACTCCCCAAAAGAACCTGGGTTGTGGTGAAGGAACAGAGAAAAAAGCTCATTTAGGACCTGCACTTACGAAGGGGGTAGGCACCTGTATATCAGGGAATAAACCTTCTGAGAATAAAAACAGCTGGAGCTTGTTAAGGTAATTGCACAGAGGAAAGGATAATGTACTGGGAACTCCTCAGAAGAATCTTAGTTGTGGTGAGGGGAGAGAGATAAAAGCTCATTTAGGAACGACATGAACATGCTGCGTACGTAGCTGTTTATCAGTAAATATCTCCACTGAGATTAAGAAAAGCAGTAGCTTAATAAATTAAGTACTTTCTGGTATGGTTACTGTACTGGTAACTCCCCAAAAGAATCTGGATTGTGGTGAGGGAAAAGAGAAAAATGCTCATTTAGGAGCTGCACTTACGAAGGGGGTAGGCAGCTGTATATCAGGGAGTAAACCTTCTGAGAATAAAAACAGCTGGAGCTTGTTACGGTAATTACACAGGGGAAAGGATAATGTACTGGGAACTCCTAAGAAGAATCTGATTTGTGGTGAGGGGAGATAGATAAAAGCTCATTTAGGAACGACATGAACATGCTGCGTAGGTAGCTGTTTATCAATAAATATCTCCACTGAGATTAAGAAAAGCAGTAGCTTAATAAATTAAATACTTCCTGGTATGGTTACTGTACTGGTAACTCCCCAAAAGAATCTGGATTGTGGTGAGGGAACAGAGAAAAAAGCTCATTTAGGACCTGCACTTACGAAGGGGGTAGGCAGCTGTATATCAGGGAGTAAACCTTCTGAGAATAAAAACAGCTGGAGCTTGTTAACGTAATTACACAGGGGAAAGGATAATGTACTGGGAACTCCTCAGAAGAATCTGATTTGTGGTGAGGGGAGAGAGATACAAGCTCATTTAGGAACGACATGAACATGCTGATTAGGTAGTTGTTTATCAGTAAATATCTCCACTGAGATTAAGAAAAGCAGGAGCAGAATAAATTAAGTACTTCCTGGTATGGTTACTGTACTGGTAACTCCCCAAAAGAATCTGGATTGTGGTGAGGGAACAGAGAAAAAAGCTCATTTAGGACCTGCACTTACTTTGGGGGTAGGCAGCTGTATATCAGCGAGTGAACCTTCTGACAATAAAAACAGCTGGAGCTTGTTAAGGTAATTACACAGGGGAAAGGATAATGTACTGGGAACTCCTCAGAAGAATCTGATTTGTGGTGAGGGGAGAGAGATAAAAGCTCATTTAGGAACGACATGAACATGCTGCGTAGGTAGCTGTTTATCAGTAAATATCTCCACTGAGATTAAGAAAAGCAGTAGCTTAATAAATTAAGTACTTCCTGGTATGGTTACTGTACTGGTAACTCCCCATAAGAATCTGGATTGTGGTGAAGGAACAGAGAAAAAAGCTCATTTAGGACCTGCACTTACGAAGGGGGTAGGCAGCTGTATATCAGGGAGTAAACCTACTGAGAATAAAAACAGCTGGAGCTTGTTAAGGTAATTACACAGGGGAAAGGATAATGTACTGGGAATTCCTCAGAAGAATCTGATTTGTGGTGAGGGGAGAGAGATAAAAGCTCATTTAGGAAAGACATGAACATGCTGCGTAGGTAGCTGTTTATCAGTAAATATCTTCACTGAGATTAAGAAAAGCAGTAACTTAATAAATTAAGTACTTCCTGGTATGGTTACTGTACTGGTAACTCCCCAAAAGAATCTGGATTGTGGTGAGCGAACAGAGAAAAAAGCTCATTTAGGACCTGCACTTACCAAGGGGGTAGGCAGCTGTATATCAGGGAGTAAACCTTCTGAGAATAAAAACAGCTGGGCTTCTTAAGGTAATTACACAGGGGAAAGGATAATGTACTGGGAACTAATCAGAAGAATCAGATTTGTGGTGAGGGGAGAGAGATAAAAGCTCATTTAGGAACGACATGAACATGCTGCGTAGGTAGCTGTTTATCAGTAAATATCTCCCCTGATATTAAGAAAAGCAGTAGCTTAATAAATGAAGTACTTCCTGGTATGGTTACTGTACTGGTAACTCCCCAAATGAATCTGGATTGTGGTGAGGGAACAGAGAAAAAAGCTCATTTAGGACCTGCACTTACGAAGGGGGTAGGCAGCTGTATATCAGGGAGTAAACCTTCTGAGAATAAAACCAGCTGGAGCTTGTTAAGGTAATTACACAGGGGAAAGGATAATGTACTGGGAACTCCTCAGAAGAATCTGATTTGTGGTGAGGGGAGAGAGATAAAAGCTCATTTAGGAACGACATAAACATGCTGCGTATGTAGCTGTTTATCAGTAAATATCTCCATTGAGATTAAGAAAAGCAGTAGCCTAATAAATTAAGTAATTCCTGGTATGGTTACTGTACTGGTAACTCCCCAAAAGAATCTGGATTGTGGTGAGGGAACAGAGGAAAAAGCTCATTTAAGACCTGCACTTAAGAAGGGGGTTAGCAGCTGTATATCAGGGAGTAAACCTTCTGAGAATGAAAACAGCTGGAGCTTGTTAAAGTAATTACACAGGGGAAAGGATAATGTACTGGGAACTCCTCATAAGAATCTGATTTGTGGTGAGGGGATAGAGATAAAAGCTCATTCAGGAACGACATGAACATGCTGCGTAGGTAGCTGTTTATCAGTAAATATCTCCACTGAGATTAAGAAAAGCAGTAGCTTAATACATTAAGTACATCCTGGTTTGGTTACTGTACTGGTAACTCCCCAAAAGAATCTGGATTGTGGTGAGGGAACAGAGAAAAAAGCTTATTTAAGACCTGCACTTACGAAGGGGGTAGGCAGCTGTATATCAGGGAGTAAACCTTCTGAGAATAAAACCAGCTGGAGCTTGTTAAGGTAATTACACAGGGGAAAGGATAATGTACTGGGAAATCCTCAGAAGAATCTGATTTGTGGTGAGTGGAGAGAGATAAAAGCTCATTTAGGAACGACATGAACATGCTGCGTAGGTAGCTGTTTATCAGTAAATATCTCCACTGAGTTTAAGAAAAGCAGTAGCTTAATAAATTAAGTACTTCCTGATATGGTTACTGTACTGGTAACTCCCCACAAGAATCTGGATTGTGGTGAGGGAACAGAGAAAAAAGCTCATTTAGGACCTGCACTTACGAAGGGGGTAGGCAGCTAAATATCAAGGAGTAAACCTTCTGAGACTAAAAACAGCTGGAGCTTGTTAAGGTAATTACACAGGGGAAAGGATAATGAACTGGGAACTCCTCAGAAGAATCTGATTTGTGGTGAGGGGAGAGAGATAAAGCTCATTTACGAAAGACATGGACATGCTGCATAGGTAGCTGTTTACCAGTAAATATCTCCACTGAGATTAAGAAAAGCAGTAGCTTAATAAATTAAGTACTTCCTGGTATGGTTTCTGTACTGGTAACTCCCCAAAAGAACCTGGGTTGTGGTGAAGGAACAGAGAAAAAAGCTCATTTAGGACCTGCACTTACGAAGGGGGTAGGCACCTGTATATCAGGGAATAAACCTTCTGAGAATAAAAACAGCTGGAGCTTGTTAAGGTAATTGCACAGAGGAAAGGATAATGTACTGGGAACTCCTCAGAAGAATCTTATTTGTGGTGAGGGGAGAGAGATAAAAGCTCATTTAGGAACGACATGAACATGCTGCGTACGTAGCTGTTTATCAGTAAATATCTCCACTGAGATTAAGAAAAGCAGTAGCTTAATAAATTAAGTACTTTCTGGTATGGTTACTGTACTGGTAACTCCCCAAAAGAATCTGGATTGTGGTGAGGGAAAAGAGAAAAATGCTCATTTAGGAGCTGCACTTACGAAGGGGGTAGGCAGCTGTATATCAGGGAGTAAACCTTCTGAGAATAAAAACAGCTGGAGCTTGTTACGGTAATTACACAGGGGAAAGGATAATGTACTAGGAACTCCTCAGAAGAATATGATTTGTGGTGAGGGGAGAGAGATAAAAGCTCATTTAGGAACGACATGGACATGCTGCGTAGGTAGCTGTTTATCATTAAATATCTCCACTGAGATTAAGAAAAGCAGTAGCTTAATAAATTAAGTACTTCCTGGTATGGTTACTGTACTGGTAACTCCCCAAAAGAATTTGGATTGTGGTGAGTAAACCTTCGGAGAATAAAAACAGCTGGAGCTTGTTAAGGTAATTACACAGGGGAAAGGATAATGTACTGGGAACTCCTAAGAAGAATCTGATTTGTGGTGAGGGGAGATAGATAAAAGCTCATTTAGGAACGACATGAACATGCTGCGTAGGTAGCTGTTTATCAATAAATATCTCCACTGAGATTAAGAAAAGCAGTAGCTTAATAAATTAAATACTTCCTGGTATGGTTACTGTACTGGTAACTCCCCAAAAGAATCTGGATTGTGGTGAGGGAACAGAGAAAAAAGCTCATTTAGGACCTGCACTTACGAAGGGGGTAGGCAGCTGTATATCAGGGAGTAAACCTTCTGAGAATAAAAACAGCTGGAGCTTGTTAAGGTAATTACACAGGGGAAAGGATAATGTACTGGGAACTCCTCAGAAGAATCTGATTTGTGGTGAGGGGAGAGAGATACAAGCTCATTTAGGAACGACATGAACATGCTGATTAGGTAGTTGTTTATCAGTAAATACCTCCACTGAGATTAAGAAAAGCAGGAGCAGAATAAATTAAGTACTTCCTGGTATGGTTACTGTACTGGTAACTCCCCAAAAGAATCTGGATTGTGGTGAGGGAACAGAGAAAAAAGCTCATTTAGGACCTGCACTTACTTTGGGGGTAGGCAGCTGTATATCAGGGAGTGAACCTTCTGACAATAAAAACAGCTGGAGCTTGTTAAGGTAATTACACAGGGGAAAGGATAATGTACTGGGAACTCCTCAGAAGAATCTGATTTGTGGTGAGGGGAGAGAGATAAAAGCTCATTTACGATAGACATGGACAGGCTGCGTAGGTAGCTGTTTATCAGTAAATATCTCCACTGAGATTAAGAAAAGCAGTAGCTTAATAAATTAAGTACTTCCTGGTATGGTTACTGTACTGGTAACTCCCCAAAAGAACCTCGATTTTGGTGAGGGAACAGAGAAAAAAGCTCATTTAGGACCTGCACTTACGAAAGGGGTAGGCAGCTGTATATCAGGTTGTAAACCTTCTGAGAATAAAAACAGCTGGAGCTTGTTAAGGTAATTGCACAGGGGAAAGGATAATGTACTGGGAACTCCTCTGAAGAATCTGAGTTGTGGTGAGGGGAGAGAGATAAAAGCTCATTTAGGAACGACATGAACATGCTGCGTAAATAGCTGTTTATCAGTAAATATCTCCACTGAGATTAAGAAAAGCAGTAGCTTAATAAATTAAGTACTTCCTGGTATGGTTACTGTACTGGTAACTCCCCAAAAGAACCTCGATTGTGGTGAGGGAACAGAGAAATAAGCTCATTTAGGACCTGCACTTACGAAGGGGGTTGGCAGCTGTATATCAGGGAGTAAACCTTCTGAGAATAAAAACAGCTGGAGCTTGTGAAGGTAATTACACAGGGGAAAGGATAATGTACTGGGAACTCCTCAGAAAAATATGATTTGTGGTGAGGGGAGAGAGATAAAAGCTCATTTAGGAACGATATGAACATGCTGCGTAGGTAGCTGTTTATCAGTAAATATCTCCACTGAGATTAAGAAAAGCAGTAGCTTAATAAATTAAGTACTTCCTGGTATGGTTACTGTACTGGTAACTCCGCAAAAGAATCTGGATTGTGGTGAGTGAACAGAGAAAACAGCTCATTTAGGACCTGCACTTACGAAGGGGGTAGGCAGCTGTATATCAGGGAGTAAACCTTCTGAGAATAAAAACAGCTGGAGCTTGTTAAGGTAATTACACAGGGGAAAGGATAATGTACTGGGAACTCCTCAGAAGAATCTGATTTGTGGTGAGGGGAGAGAGATAAAAGCTCATTTAGGAACGACATGTACATGCTGCGTAGGTAGCTGTTTATCAGTAAATATCTCCACTGAGATTAAGAAAAGCAGTAGCTTAATAAATTAAGTACTTCCTGGTATGGGTACTGTACTGGTAAATCCCCAAAAGAATCTGGATTGTGGTGAGGGAACAGAGAAAAAAGCTCATTTAGGACCTGCACATACGAAGGGGTAGGCAGCTGTGTATCAGGGAGTAAACCTACTGAGAATAAAAGCAGCTGGAGCTTGTTAAGGTAATTACACAGGGGAAAGGATAATGTACTGGGAATTCCTCAGAAGAATCTTATTTGTGGTGAGGGGAGAGAGATAAAAGCTCATTTAGGAACGACATGAACATGCTGCGTACGTAGCTGTTTATCAGTAAATATCTCCACTGAGTTTAAGAAAAGCAGTAGCTTAATGAATTAAGTACTTCCTCGTATAGTTACTGTACTGGTAACTCCCCAAAAGAATCTGCATTGTGGTGGCGGAAAAGAGAAAAAAGATCATTTAGGACCTGCACTTACGAAGGGGGTAGGCAGCTGTATATTAGGGAGTAAACCTGCTGAGAATAAAAACAGCTGGAGCTTGTTAAGGTAATTACACAGGGGAAAGGATAATGTACTGGGAACTCCTCAGAAGAATCTGATTTGTGGTGAGGGGACAGAGATTAAAGCTCATTTAGGAACGACATGAACATGCTGCGTAGGTAGCTGTTTATCAGTAAATATCTCCACTGAGATTAAGAAAAGCAGTAGCTTAATAAATTAAGTACTTCCTGGTATGGTTACTGTACTGGTAACTCCCCAAAATAATCTGGATTGTGGTGAGGGAACAGAAAAAAAGCTCATTTAAGACCTGCACTTACGAAGGGGGTAGGCAGCAGTATATCAGGGAGTAAACCTTCTGAGAATAAAAACAGCTGGAGCTTGTTAAGGTAATTACACAGGGGAAAGGATAATGTACTAGGAACTCCTCAGAAGAATCTGATTTGTGGTGAGGGGAGAGAGATAAAAGCTCATTTAAGAACGACATGAACATGCTGCGTAGGTAGCTGTTTATCAGTAAATATCTCCAATGAGATTAAGAAAAGCAGTAGCTTAATAAATTAAGTACTTCCTGGTATGGTTACTGTTCTGGTAACTCCCCAAAAGAATCTGGATTGTGGTGACGATCAGAGAAAAAAGCTCATTTAGGACCTGCACTTACGAAGGGGGTAGGCAGCTGTATATCAGGGAGTAAACCTTCTGAGAATAAAAACAGGTGGAGCTTGTTAAGGTAATTACACAGGGGAAAGGATAATGTACTGGGAACTCCTCAGAAGAATCTGATTTGTGGTGAGGGGAGAGAGATTAAAGCTCATTTAGGAACGACATGAACATGCTGCGTAGGTAGCTTTTTGTCAGTAAATATCTCCACGGAGATTATGAAAAGCAGTAGCTTAATAAATTAAGTACTTCCTGGTATGGTTACTGTACTGGTAACTCCCCAAAAGAATCTGGATTGTGGTGAGGGAACAGAGAAAAAAGCTCATTTAGGACCTGCACTTACGAAGGGGGTAGGCAGCTGTATATCAGGGAGTAAACCTTCTGAGAACAAAAACAGCTGGAGCTTGTTAAGGTAATTACACAGGGGAAAGGATAATGTACTGGGAACTCCTCAGAAGAATCTGAATTGTGGTGAGGGGAGAGAGATAAAAGCTCATTTAGGAACGACATGAACATGCTGCGTAGGTAGCTGTTTATCAGTAAATATCTCCACTGAGATTAAGAAGAGCAGTAGCTTAATAAATTAAGTACTTCCTGGTATGGTTACTGTACTGGTAACTCCCCAAAAGAATCTGGATTGTGGTGAGGGAACAGAGAAAAAAGCTCATTTTGGACCTGCACTTTCGAAGGGGGTAGGCAGCTGTATATCACTTAGTAAACCTTCTGAGAATAAAAACACCTGGAGTTTGTCAATGTAATTACACAGGGGATAGGATAATGTACTGGGAACTCCTCTGAAGAATCTGAGTTTTGGTGAGGGGAGAGAGATAAAAGCACATTTAGGAACGACATGAACATGCTGCGTACGTAGCTGTTTATCAGTAAATATCTCCACTGAGATTAAGAAAAGCAGTAGCTTAATAAATTAAGTACTTCCTTGTATGGTTACTGTACTGGTAAATCCCCAAAAGAATCTGGATTGTGGTGAGGGAACAGAGAAAAAAGCTCATTTAGGACCTGCACTTACGAAGGGGGTAGGCAGTTGTATATCAGTGAGTTAACCTTCTGAGAATAAAAACAGCTGGAGCTTGTAAAGGTAATTACACAGGGGAAAGGATAATGTACTGGGAACTCCTCATAAGAATCTGATTTGTGGTGAGGGGAGAGAGATAAAAGCTCATTTAGGAACGACATGAACATGCAGTGTAGGTAGCTGTTTATCAGTAAATTTCTCCACTGAGATTAAGAAAAGCAGTAGCTTAATAAATTAAGTACTTCCTGGTATTGTTACTGTACTGGTAACTCCCCAAAAGAATCTGGATTGCGGTGAGGGAACAGAGAAAAAAGCTCATTTAGGACCTGCACTTACGAAGGTGGTAGGCAGCTGTATAACAGGGATTAAACCTTCTGAGAATAAAAACAGCTCGAGCTTGTTATGGTAATTACACACGGGAAAGGATAATGTACTGGGAACTCCTCAGCAGAATCTGATTTGTGGTGAGGGGAGAGAGATAAAAGCTCATTTAGGAACGACATGAACATGCTGCGTACGTAGCTGTTTATCAGTAAATATCTCCACTGAGATTGAGAAAAGCAGTAGCTTAATAAATTAAGTACTTCCTGGTATGGTTACTGTACTGGTAACTCCCCAAAAGAATCTGGATTGTGGTGAGGGAACAGAGAAAAATGCTCATTTAGGACCTGCACTTATGACGGGGGTAGGCAGCTGTATATCAGGGATTATCGCTTCTCAGAATAAAAACAGCTGGAGCTTGTTAAGTTAATTACACAGGGGAAAGGATAATGTACTGGGAACTCCTCAGAAGAATCTGATTTTTGGTGAGGGGAGAGAGATAAAAGCTCATTTAGGAACGACATGAACATGCTGCGTAGGTAGCTGTTTATCACTAAATATCTCCACTGAGATTAAGAAAAGCAGTAGCTTAATAAATTAAGTACTTCCTGGTTTGGTTACTGTACTGGTAACTCCCCAAAGAATCTGTATTGTGGTTAGGGAACAGAGAAAAAAGCTCATTTAGGACCTGCACTTACGAAGGGGTTAGGCAGTTGTATATCAGGGATTAAACCTTCTGAGAATAAAAACAGCTCGAGCTTGTTAAGGTAATTACACAGGGGAAAGGATAATGTACTGGGAACTCCTCAGCAGAATCTGATTTGTGGTGAGGGGAGAGAGATAAAAGCTCATTTAGGAACGACATGAACATGCTGCGTACGTAGCTGTTTATCAGTAAATATCTCCACTGAGATTGAGAAAAGCAGTAGCTTAATAAATTAAGTACTTCCTGGTATGATTACTGTACTGGTAACTCCCCAAAAGAATCTGGATTGTGGTGAGGGAACAGAGAAAAATGCTCATTTAGGACCTGCACTTATGAAGGGGGTAGGCAGCTGTATATCAGGGAGTATCGCTTCTCAGAATAAAAACAGCTGGAGCTTGTTAAGGTAATTACACAGGGGAAAGGATAATGTACTGGGAACTCCTCAGAAGAATCTGATTAGTGGTGAGGGGAGAGAGATAAAAGCTCATTTAGGAACGACATGAACATGCAGTGTAGGTAGCTGTTTATCAGTAAATTTCTCCACTGAGATTAAGAAAAGCAGTAGCTTAATAAATTAAGTACTTCCTGGTATTGTTACTGTACTGGTAACTCCCCAAAAGAATCTGGATTGCGGTGAGGGAACAGAGAAAAAAGCTCATTTAGGACCTGCACTTACGAAGGTGGTAGGCAGCTGTATAACAGGGATTAAACCTTCTGAGAATAAAAACAGCTCGAGCTTGTTAAGGTAATTACACACGGGAAAGGATAATGTACTGGGAACTCCTCAGCAGAATCTGATTTGTGGTGAGGGGAGAGAGATAAAAGCTCATTTAGGAACGACATGAACATGCTGCGTACGTAGCTGTTTATCAGTAAATATCTCCACTGAGATTGAGAAAAGCAGTAGCTTAATAAATTAAGTACTTCCTGGTATGATTACTGTACTGGTAACTCCCCAAAAGAATCTGGATTGTGGTGAGGGAACAGAGAAAAATGCTCATTTAGGACCTGCACTTATGAAGGGGGTAGGCAGCTGTATATCAGGGAGTATCGCTTCTCAGAATAAAAACAGCTGGAGCTTGTTAAGGTAATTACACAGGGGAAAGGATAATGTACTGGGAACTCCTCAGAAGAATCTGATTAGTGGTGAGGGGAGAGAGATAAAAGCTCATTTAGGAACGACATGAACATGCTGCGTAGGTAGCTGTTTATCAGTAAATATCTCCACTGAGATTAAGAAAAGCAGTAGCTTAATAAATTAAGTACTTCCTGGTTTGGTTACTGTACTGGTAACTCCCCAAAGAATCTGGATTGTGGTGAGGGAACAGAGAAAAAAGCTCATTTAGGACCTGCACTTACGAAGGGGTTAGGCAGTTGTATATCAGGGAGTAAACCTTCTGAGAATAAAAACAGCTGGAGCTTGTTAAGGTAATTACACAGGGGAAAGGATAATGTACTGGGAACTCCTCAGAAGAATCTGATTTTTGGTGAGGGGAGGGAGATAAAAGCTCATTTAGGAACGACATGAACATGCTGCATAGGTAGCTGTTTATCAGTAAATATCTCCACTGAGATTAAGAAAAGCAATAGCTTAATAAATTAAGTACTTCCTGGTATGGTTACTCTACTGGTAACTCCCCAAAAGAATCTGGATTGTTGAGGGTACAGAGAAAAAAGCTCATTTAGGACCTGCTATTACGAATGGGTTAGGCAGCTGTATATCAGGGAACAAACCTTCAGAGAATAAAAAGAGCTGGAGCTTGTTAAGGTAATTACACAGTGGAAAGGATAATGTACTGGGAACTCCTCAGAAGAATCTGATTTTTGGTGAGTGGAGAGAGATAAAAGCTCATTTAGGAACGACATGAACATGCTGCATACGTAGCTGTTTATCAGTAAATATCTCCCCTGAGATTAAGAAAAGCAGTAGCTTAATAAATTAAGTAATTCCTGGTATGGTTACTGTACTGGTAACTCCACAAAAGAATCTGGATTGTGGTGAGGGAACAGAGAAAAATGGTCATTTAGGACCTGCACTTATGAAAGAGGTAGGCAGCTGTATATCAGGGAGTATCGCTTCTGAGAATAAAAACAGCTGGAGCTTGTTAAGGTAATTACACAGGGGAAAGGATAATGTACTGGGAACTCCTCAGAAGAATCTGATTTGTGGTGAGGGGAGAGAGATAAAAGCTCATTTAGGAACGACATGAACATGCTGCGTAGGTAGCTGTTTATCAGTAAATATCTCCACTGAGATTAAGAAAAGCAGTAGCTTAATAAATTAAGTACTTCCTGGTATGCTTACTGTACTGGTAATTCCCCAAAAGAATCTGGATTGTGGTGATTGAACAGAGAAAAAAGGTCATTTAGGACCTGCACTTACGAAGGTGGTAGGCAGCTGTATATCAATGAGTAAACCTTCTGAGAATAAAAACAGCTGGAGTTTGTTAAGGTAATTACACAGGGGAAAGGATAATGTACTGGGAACTCCTCAGAAGAATCTCATTTGTGGTGAGGGGCGAGAGATAAAAGCAAATTTAGGAACGACATGAACATGCTGCGTAGGTAGCTGTTTATCAGTAAATATCTCCACTGAGATTAAGAAAAGCAGTAGCTTAATAAATTAAGTACTTCCTGGTATGGTTACTGTACTGGTAACTCCCCAAAAGAATCTGGATGGTGGTGAGGGAACAGAGAAAAAAGCTTATTTAGGACCTGCACTTACGAAGGGGGTAGGCAGCTGTATATCAGGGAGTAAACCTTCTGAGAATAAAAACAGCTGGAGCTTGTTAAGGTAATTACACAGGGGAAAGGATAATGTACTGGGAACTCCTCAGAAGAATCTGATTTGTGGTGAGGGGAGAGAGATAAAAGCTCATTTAGGAACGACATGAACATGCTGCGTAGGTAGCTGTTTATCAGTAAATATCTCCACTGAGATTAAGAAAAGCAGTAGCTTAATAAATTAAGTACTTCCTGGTATGGTTACTGTACTGGTAACTCCCCAAAAGAATCTGGATTATGGTGAGGGAACAGAGAAAAATGCTCATTTAGGACCTGCACTTACGAAGGGGGTAGGCAGCTGTATATCAGGGAGAAAACCTTCTGAGAATAAAAACAGCTGGAGCTTGTTAAGGTAATTACACAGGGGAAAGGATAATGTACTGGGAACTCCTCAGAAGAATCTGATTTGTGGTGAGGGGAGAGAGATAAAAGCTCATTTAGGAACGACATGAACATGCTGCATAGGTAGCTGTTTATCAGTAAATATCTCCACTGAGATTAAGAAAAGCAGTAGCTTAATAAATTAAGTACTTCCTGGTATGGTTACTCTACTGGTAACTCCCCAAAAGAATCTGGATTGTGGTGAGGGAACAGAGAAAAAAGCTCATTTAGGACCTGCACTTGCGAAGGGGGTAGGCAGCTGTATATCAGGGAGTAAATCTTCTGAGAATAAAAACAGCTGGAGATTGTTAAGGTAATTACATAGGGGAAAGGATAATGTACTGGGAACTCCTCAGAAGAATCTGATTTGTGGTGAGGGGAGAGAGATAAAAGCTCATTTAGGAACGACATGAACATGCTGCGTAGGTAGCTGTTTATCAGTAAATATCTCCACTGAGATTAAGAAAAGCAGTAGCTTAATAAATTAAGTACTTCCTGGTATGGTTACTGTACTGGTAACTCCCCAAAAGAATCTGGATTGTGGTGAGGGAACAGAGAAAAAAGCTCATTTAGGACCTGCAATTACGAAGGGGGTAGGCAGCTGTATATCAGGGAGTAAACCTTCTGAGAATAAAAACAGCTGGAGCTTGTTAAGGTAATTACACAGGGGAAAGGATAATGTACTGGGAACTCCTCAGAAGAATCTGATTTGTGGTGAGGGGAGAGAGATAAAAGCTCATTTAGGATCGACATGAACATGCTGCGTTCGTAGCTGTTTATCAGTAAATATCTCCACTGAGATTAAGAAAAGCAGTAGCTTAATAAATTTAGTACCTCCTGCTATGAATGCTCTACTGGTAACTCTCCAAAAGATTCTGGATTGTGGTGAGGGAACAGAGAAAAAAGCTCATTTAGGACCTGCACTTACGAAGGGGGAAGGCAGGTGTATACCAGGGAGTAAACCTTCTGAGAATAAAAACAGCTGGAGCTTGTTAAGGTAATAACACAGGCGAAAGGATAATGTACTGGGAACTCCTGAGAAGAATCTGATTCGTGGTGAGGGGAGAGAGATGAAAGCTCATTTAGGAACGACATGAACATGCTGCGTAGGTAGCTGTTTATCAGTAAATATCTCCACTGAGATTAAGAAAAGCAGTAGCTTAATAAATTAAGTACTGCCTGGTATGGTTACTGTACTGGTAACAACCCAAAAGAATCTGGATTGTGGTGAGGGAACAGAGAAAAAAGCTCATTTAGGACCTGCACTTACGAAGGGGGTAGGCAGCTGTATATCAGGGAGTAAACCTTCTGAAAATAAAAACAGCTGGAGCTTGTTAATTTAATTACACAGGGGAAAGGATAATGTACTGGGAACTCCTCAGAAGAATCTGATTTGTGGTGAGGGGAGAGAGATAAAAGCTCATTTAGGATCGACATGAACATGCTGCTTTCGTAGCTGTTTATCAGTAAATATCTCCACTGAGATTAAGAAAAGCAGTAGCTTAATAAATTTAGTACTTCCTGCTATGAATACTCTACTGGTAACTCTCCAAAAGATTCTGGATTGTGGTGAGGGAACAGAGAAAAAAGCTCATTTAGGACCTGCACTTACGAAGGGGGAAGGCCGGTGTATACCAGGGAGTAAACCTTCTGAGAATAAAAACAGCTGGAGCTTGTTAAGGTAATTACACAGGCGAAAGGATAATGTACTGGGAACTCCTGAGAAGAATCTGATTCGTGGTCAGGGGAGAGAGATAAAAGCTCATTTAGGAATGACATGAACATGCTGCGTAGGTAGCTGTTTAGCAGTAAATATCTCCACTGAGATTAAGAAAAGCAGTAGCTTATTAAATTAAGTACTTCCTGGTATGGTTACTGTACTGGTAACTCCCCAAAAGAATCTGGATTGTGGTGAGGGAACAGAGAAAAAAGCTCATTTAGGACCTGCACTTACGAAGGGGGTAGGCAGCTGTATATCAGGGAGTAAACCTTCTGAGAATAAAAACAGCTGGAGCTTGTTAAGGTAATTACACAGGCGAAAGGATAATGTACTGGGAACTCCTGAGAAGAATCTGATTCGTGGTGAGGGGAGAGAGATAAAAGCTCATTTAGGAATGACATGAACATGCTGCGTAGGTAGCTGTTTATCAGTAAATATCTCCACTGAGATTAAGAAATGCAGTAGCTTATTAACTTAAGTACTTCCTGGTATGGTTACTGTACTGGTAACTCCCCAAAAGAATCTGGATTGTGGTGAGGGAACAGAGAAAAAAGCTCATTTAGGACCTGCACTTACGAAGGGGGTAGGCAGCTGTATATCAGGGAGTAAACCTTCTGAGAATAAAAACAGCTGGAGCTTGTTAAGGTAATTACACAGGGGAAAGGATAATGTACTGGGAACTCCTCAGAAGAATCTGATTTGTGGTGAGGGGAGAGAGATAAAAGCTCATTTAGGATCGACATGAACATGCTGCGTTCGTAGCTGTTTATCAGTAAATATCTCCACTGAGATTAAGAAAAGCAGTAGCTTAATAAATTAAGTACTTCCTGGTATGGTTACTGTACTGGTATCTCCCCAAAAGAATCTGGATTGTGGTGAGTGAACAGAGAAAAAAGCTCATTTAGTACCTTCAATTACGAAGGGGTTAGGCAGCTGTATATCAGGGAGTAAAACTTCTGAGAATAAAAACAGCTGGAGCTTGATAAGGTAATTACACAGGGGAAAGGATAATGTACTGGGAACTCCTCAGAAGAATCTGAATTTTGCTGAGGGGAGAGAGATAAAAGCTCATATAGGAACGACATGAACATGCTGCGTAGGTAGCCGTTTATCAGTAAATATCTCCACTGAGATTAAGAAAAGCAGTAGCTTAATAAATTAAGTACTTCCTGGTATGGTTACTGTACTGGTAACTCCCAAAAGGAATCTGGATTGTGGTGAGGGAACAGAGAAAAAATCTCATTTAGGACCTGCCCTTACGAAGGGGGTAGGCAGTTGTATATCAGGGAGTAAACCTTCTGAGAATAAAAACAGCTGGAGCTTGTTAAGGTAATTACACAGGGGAAAGGATAATGTACTGGGAACTCCTCAGAAGAATCTGATTTGTGGTGAGGGGAGAGAGATAAAAGCTCCTTTAGGAACGACATGAAAATGCTGCGTAGGTAGCTGTTCATCAGTAAATATCTCCACTGAGATTAAGAAAAGCAGTAGCCTAATGAATTAAGTACTTCCTGGTATGGTTACTGTACTGGTAACTCCCCAAAAGAATCTGGATTGTTGTGAGGGAACAGAGAAAAAAGCTCATTTAGGACCTGTACTTACGAAGGGGGTAGGCAGTTGTATATCAGGGAGTAAACCTTCTGAGAATAAAAACAGCTGGAGATTATAAAGGTAATTACACAGGGGAAAGGATAATGTACTGGGAACTCCTCAGAAGAATCTGATATGTGTTGAGGGGAGAGAGATAAAAGCTCATTAAGAAAGACATTAACATTCTGTGTAGGTAGCTGTTTATCAGTAAATATCTCCACTGAGATTAAGAAAAGCAGTAGCTTAATAAATTAAGTACTTCCTGGTATTGTTACTGTATTGGTAACTCCCCAAAAGAATCTGGATTGTGGTGAGGGAACATAGAAAAAAGCTCATTTAGGACCTGCACTTACGAAGGGGGTAGGCAGCTGTATATCAGAGAGTAAACCGTCAGAGAATAAAAACAGCTGGAGATTGTTAAGGTAATTACACAGGGGAAAGGATAATGTACTGGGAACTCCTCAGAAGAATCTGATTCGTGGTGAGGGGAGAGAGATAAAACCTCATTTAGGAACGACATGAACATGCTGAGTAGGTAGCTGTTTATCAGTAAATATCTCCACTGAGACTAAGAAAAGCAATAGCATAACAAATTAAGTATTTCCTGGTATGGTTACTGTACTGGTAACCCCCAAAAGAACCTGGATTGTGGTGAGGGAACAGAGAAAAAAGTTCATTTAGGACCTGCACTTACGAAGGGGGTCGGCAGTTGTTTATCAGGGAGTAAACCTTCTGAGAATAAAAACAGCTGATGCTTGATAAGGTAATTACACAGGGGAAAGGGTAATGTACTGCGAACTCCTCAGAAGAATCTGATTTGTGGTGAGGGGAGAGAGATAAAAGCTCATTTAGGAACGACATGAACATGCTTCGTAGGTAGCTGTTTATCAGTAAATATCTCCACTGAGATTAAGAAAAGCAGTAGCTTAATAAATTAAGTACTTCCTGGTATGGTTACTGTACTTGTAACTCCCCAAAAGAATCTGGTTTGTGGTGAGGGAACAGAGAAAAAAGCTCATTTAGGACCTGCACTTACGAAGGGGTAGGCAGTTGTATATCAGGGAGTAAACCTTCTGAGAATAAAAACAGCTGGATCTTGTTAAGGGAATTACACAGGGGAAAGGATAATGTACTGGGAACTCCTCAGAAGAATCTGATTTGTGGTGAGGGGAGAGAGATAAAAGCTCATTTAGGAACGACATGAACATGCTGCATAGGTGGCTGTTTATCAGTAAATATCTCCACTGAGATTAAGAAAAGCAGTAGCTTAATAAATTAAGTACTTCCTGGTATGGTTACTGTACTGGTAACACCCCAAAAGAATCTGGATTGTGGTGAGGGAACAGAGAAAAAAGCTCATTTAGGACCTGCACTTACGAAGGCTGTAGGGAGCTGTATATCAGGGAGAAAACCTTCTGGGAATAAAAACAGCTGGAGCTTTTTAAGGTAATTACACAGCGGAAAGAATAATGTACTGGGAACTCCTCAGAAGAATCTGATTTGTGATGAGGGGAGAGAGATAAAAGCTCATTTAGGAACGACATGAACATGCTGCATAGGTAGCTGTTTATCAGTAAATATCTCCACTGAGATTAAGAAAAGCAGTAGCTTAATGAATTAAGTACTTCCTGGTATGGTTAGTGTACTGGTAATTCCCCAAAAGAATCTGGATTTTGGTGAGGGAACAGAGAAAAAAGCTCATTTAGGACCTGCACTTACGAAGGTGGTAGGCAGTTGTATATCAGGGAGTAAACCTTCTGAGAATAAAAACAGCTGGAGCTTGTTAAGGTAATTACACAGGGGAAAGGATAATGTACTGGGATTTCCTCAGAAGAATCTGATTTGTGGTGAGGGGAGAGAGATAAAAGCTCATTTAGGAACGACATGAACATGCTGCGTAGGTAGCTGTTTATCAGTAAATATCTCCACTGAGATTAAGAAAGTAGTAGCTTAATAAATTAAGTACTTCCTGGTATGGTTACTGTACTGGTAACTCCCCAAAAGAATCTGGATTGTGGTGAGGGAACAGAGAAAAAAGCTCATTTAGGACCTGCACTTACGAAGGGGGTAGGCAGCTGTATATCAGGGAGTAAACCTTCTGACAATAAAAACAGCTGGAGCTTGTTAAGGTAATTACACAGGGGAAAGGATAATGTACTGGGAACTCCTCAGAAGAATCTGATTTGTGGTGAGGGGAGAGAGATAAAAGCTCATTTAGGAACGACATGAACATGCTGCGTACGTAGCTGTTTATCAGTAAATATCTCCACTGAGATTAAGAAAAGCAGTAGCTTAATAAATTAAGTACTTCCTGGTATGGTTACTGTATTCTTAACTCCCCAAAAGAATCTGGATTGTGGTGAGGGAACAGAGAAAAAAGCTCATTTAGGACCTGCACTTACGAAGGGGGTAGGAAACAGTATATCAGGGAGTAAACCTTCTGAGAATAAAAACAGCTGGAGTTTGTTAAGGTAATTACACAGGGGAATGGATCATGTACTGGTAACTCCTCAGAAGAATCTGATTTGTGGTGAGGGGAGAGAGATAAAAGCTGATTTAGGAACGACATGAACATGCTGCGTAGGTAGCTGTTTATCAGTAAATATCTCCACTGAGATTAAGAAAAGCAGTAGCTTAATAAATTAAGTACTTCCTGGTATGGTTACTGTACTGGTACCTCCCCCAAAGAATCTGGATTGTGGTGAGGGAACAGAGAAAAAAGCTCATTTAGGACCTGCACTTACGAAGGGGGTAGGCAGCTGTATATCAGGGAGTAATCCTTCTGAGAATAAAAACAGCTGGAGATTGTTAAGATAATTACACATGGGAAAGGATAATGTACTGGGAACTCCTCAGAAGAATCTGATTTGTGGTGAGGGGAGAGAGAAAAGCTCATTTAGGAACGACATGAACATGCTGCATAGGTAGCTGTTTATCAGTAAATATCTCCACTGAGATTAAGAAAAGCAGTAGCTTAATAAATTAAGTACTTCCTGGTATTGTTACTGTACTGGTAACTCCCCAAAAGAATCTGGATTGTGGTGAGGCCTGCCGGGCCAGCCGGCAGGGGAACAGAAATCCTGACTGAGGGGCGGCAGGGATACGGAAAAGGAAAAATAAGGCAAGAGAAAAAGACAAGAGACAAAGATGGGGTACGGGAGGTCTGCAGCCATAAGGTTGAACCTCAAGACTGCAGCAACAGTTTATTCTTAACTTCCAACTCATATGCAGTTTTGGAACCAGGGAATAGCATAGGGTTGTTAAAATTCCAGAACACAAAGAGGCTTTGAAGTTTACAACATTTGATTACCGTAAACACAAGGTAACAAAGCAATTCCGGACAGTGGCTGTGGACTTTGCCTTTAGCATATCCTTGCGGTAACAGCACAGCCAGAGGTGAAAATGAACCTAGGTGCAAGTTTGGCTTGCGACATCTTGGCGACATCGGCACAGCCAGAGGTCAGGATGAGCTTAGCTGCTAGCTCGGCTCCCGACATTTCCCCCGTCTTTTTATTAAAAGAAGCGAACCCGCCTGTCTTAGGTGGGGTGAGTACCTCAGCCTGCCTTACCCGTCTTAGGGAACAACTTCAGAGCAGTGCTGAAGGCCCTGTCTTAGGTCGGTCTAGGCTGGCACTGCCTCATACCCGTCTCTGGCTGCGGTTCCTCTCAGGGGAAATTCATTTACTTGGAGCTTGACCTTATGGAGCTGGCTGGCTAAACTCATGAAAGAGTTTTGCAATATGCGTACAATGCAAGGAAGACATAGGCAAGCCATCAGCAAAAGTATCCCTGGGCCGAGCAATGTCATTAGCAGCCCCTTAACGTTAGTTAAGGAAGGGACATACTGTTGAAGTTGTTCAAACAGTTCTTTTGCTGTTTTTGCCACTTAAAGTCAAAAGGTGGAGCTTGTTCTAGTCCGGCTATTTGTCTATGGAGTTGAAAGAGATCTAAGGACAAGTTATTATGGTGCCAAATACCATTTAGATGTGCTACAACTTGTTCCCAAGGATAGCTTGACCCATTATACTTATGGAGGGTCACACAAATAAAGTCAAACCCAGCATGACAGCGCACCCGTTTCAAAGTTTGTAAGGCACGAATTTGTTCTCCCAGAGACAACAAAGATTTATACAAGGCTTCTAATTTTTGTTCTACCTTATCATCAATCCTGCCTTGAAAGTGCAGGGCTTGCGTGGTATTATGAGCAAGCTGATTAACATGGTGAGCTGTCTGCACATTTTGTGTTAAAGCCACAGTAGCCGCTGCAGCAGAGGCAGCTAAGGAAATAAAGGCTAAAATTCCTGCTATTAATAGCCCTACAAATCGTCTAGGGCGCATAAGTTCTTTTAAATGTTTTAACACTTGAATACCTGTTTCTTTATACCAAGCTTCAGATAAGTTTACAGGAAGCATAACAAATGGTGGTTGCTTAATAATAATTACAGAATCAGTAAGACCACTATACAAGCAATTTGTAAAAGAACAGTTAGTGCAGGTAACTTTGAAATACATGGCTCCTATAGAAATATTAAAAGGTCCATACATAATAGCATAAGGGGGTGTTACACAACTCATAATATTTTTTAAAGAAGTAGAAGTGGGCCAGGATATATTGTTTAGGGAAGCCACTAACATCAAGACATGGCGTTGAGGGCGTCCATTCATCCACCACAGACCTGGGTTGAACATGTTGGTGAGATTAGCTCCAGACCAGTCCATCAGCTGAGAATTAGTTCCTGAAATATTGGTTATAAAAGGGTGATCATGTCTACACTTTACGGGGTGCAGTTCTCCCGTGGATTCTACAATTTGAGAGGAGTTGATGCAGCGAGGTATCATGAAGGACGAGGTAGAATTGGCATGTACAGGAAACCCAGTAGGCAATGAAGTCATTTGTATATTATATACTTGACTATTATCAGGAATCCAAATTCTATAGTTTATGGATTGCATTACAGTACAGCCTGGAATATAACTGTTGGAGTCAGTTGTAAAACATAAAGGGGTTCCAATGCCAGAAGCTGCAAAATCTCCCATCTTAACGTGCTGGACAAAAGGGTCTGGAGCTGTACCGTACGCTGATCTGTTGACATGGACAAACACCTCAGCTCCCTCCCAGGTCGCAGGGTGCACAATCGGTGGATCTGGCACATAAGCCCAGTGGGTCAGCGCTTGTACCGTTCTGATGAGTTTCCACAATGCGAACACAACGCTCAGGTAGCCAGCGGGCATGATTTTCATCCTGTGAAGAAACACAGACATGTCCTCGACCCCATGTCAGTACCGGATCGGGCCTGTGCCAAGCACTTGTTAAAGGATCTCTCCACTTAACTTGGGCAAAAGCTCTTTGCTCTCTCTTTTCCCAGAACCGCTGTGCTGCGGAGTGGCCATTGCAATCCAAATTTAAAAAAATTAGTATGAATAAAGTATGAGAAAGTATATTAACAGGAGAGAAGGGGTATAGTTTCCCCCCCTTTAATTTAGAAATTTGGTGTTTTAACAAACCGTTGGCCCATTCGACAATTTCTTGACCATGAGGGTTAATGCCATTGGAGGGCACAGGCAGGAAGGTAGCACAGTTGGGACAAGTTTTTACAATTTGACGAGCTGCCTCATAAGTAATATGAAATTGCTGACGTAAGGCACGACTGTTTTGATGTGGGCAGCATGTGATTGCTTTGCCAAGTCAATTTGAGAAAGAAAAATTTGGGTAGCCTCATCCGTAATAGCATTGCCCTCCCTTAATGGTAAGAAGAGGCAAAGTGAAGTAACTTGTTAGAGGGATAATGTTGTGAAATTGTGCCCACAAAATTATCTCAGGCAGTGACCCAGGAATCACAAAGACTATAAAGCCATTCTTGTTGTTGTAAAGTATAGGGGATATAAATAACCTGTGGATCTCGTCCAAGATACTTACAAGATTCCACACGGCACATATGGACTAAGGTGGCTACCAATTCATAATAAGGAATTAATATTTTTGAAGGAGTAGCAGGCAAGGAAAGCCACAAAAGGGGTCCCTTCTGCCAAAGGACCGCTGTTGGAGAATGAGATATAGTTAAAATATAAGCTTCCCAAGGGGCTGAGTAATCAATATAATTTATATGTTGGGAAGAAATGGCAGAATTTACTATGCTCGAGGCTTCTGCTGCTTCAGTTGTTATTTCTCTGGGAGATGTAGGGTCAGGGTCCCCCTTCAACAGACCAAACAGAAGGAAAATTTTGGCGAGTAGAAGAGAGAGCCCATGCTACAAAGCTTTGATGCAAGGTGGGGCTGTTCGCCATGCCTTGGGGTAACACTAGCCAATGGCACCTTTTCATGGGTTCTTTAATATTTGTAGAGGGGACACTAAATGCAAAGCGTTTGCAATCTTGAGGAGCAAGAGGTATGGTATAAAAACAATCTTTTAAGTCAATTATAATTTTGTATGTATTTTGAGGAATTGCCATAGGAGAGGGCAAACCTGGTTGTAATGCCCCCATAAGTTCCATGGTGGCATTTACTCGCCGGAGATCCTGTAGGAGTCTCCATTTACCAGATTTCCTTTTAACTACAAAAATAGGCGAATTCCATGGGGAAGTAGTAGGAGCAATGTGGCCCAAGTCCAGCTGTTGGGCAACAACAATCTTTTTAATTGATAGGGGCCACTGATCCACCCACACCGGAGTGTCTGATAACCATGTGATAGGATCAGCATGAGGGACAGGACGAGCAGCAACCCCCGTTAAAAATATCCCAGTCCTTGTCTAGGAGGTCGGGGCTGAGGTTGAATGGGTTCTCTAATTCCTTGCTGATGGCTTTCCAATCCTCCTGAAGGCAGTAGCCCTTGACTTAGGAGTTGACGAGTGACTGCGTCACTAGGGCTAAACAAATAGACTCCCATTTTTTCCATAATATCTCTGCCCCACAAATTTATGGGCAAATGATCTGGAAAGTCCCAGAATGCCCCTCACCATCTCTCCAGTTAAGGATGGCACTGCTTTGTTGGGTGTCTGTGGCATGGCCAATCCCCTGTAAGGATGTAAGAGACGCAGTAAGAGGCCAGTTGGAAGGCCAATGTCTCTTGGCTATCACAGACACATCTGCTCCTGTATCTAACAGACCTCGGAAGGGCTTTTCTTGTACATAAATTGTAAGCTCGGGCCTTTCCCAGTTTATGTTTTGAACCCAAAATATGTCTGAGGACCCAAAACTCCTTTTTCACCTTTTAATAGATTAAATAAGGGTTTTAATTCAGCTGTGGACAATTTAAGATAAGGGCGAAGCCAATTAATATCTCCCAGAAATTTTTGAAAATCATGCAAAGTACACAAATGAGAAGTCTTAACCTGTAATTTTTGACTAGTAAAATAATAAGGAGCCAAAATATGACCAAGAGGGATTTTTATTTTTCTCTGCCTGGGCTGGCTTTGAACTATCCAAAGAGTCTTAGCCATAAAAGCCCTTTTTATTTCCAATTAAACCAATAGGAGAACAAAAGGAGTAGAGTTTACCTGCAAGTTGCTAAGAATTGACCACCAAGTAGTTGCCAGAGATTTGCTGTAACACTTAAAGAACAGCAGACTGAATGGGATCCAAGTGTCATTAAATCTAGTCATATTATTTAACCTTACCTTACTGGCACGTGAAAGAGAAAACAAATGAATAACAACAAAAGTCTCAGCTTTAGTGGATCTGAAGTGGCTGTGTCTTCCATCCCAAATTAGCAGGCCAGCAGGAGAGATGGTTTGCATCTGGATAATTTTTTAGTAGAGTTCCCTGGATAGGCTGTCACATTTTCTGCTTGTTGCCTGTAAATTTCTACACAGACTGGTTAAGGGCATTTTTAAACAGATTTTAGAAGACTTGGGCCTTTAACCATCTTTCTAGTCACAAAATCCACACAGATTGAAGGCTAACCAAGTCTGCTCTCTGTAGCAGCCAGGGAAGTTTCTGAGTCACAAACAACTCCCAGTTTGGAAGCCGGCTGTGGAGGCAGCTTTCTGTAGCCATAGACTGCCACGGTCCACTCAGCTAGCACACATGTCAACCTGTATCCTATAAAGCAAAATGTTAATTTGGGGTCCGGAAAATTTAGGTTAATAGTCACACCTGTGCAGTTATTTCAAAATGACTCTGGTCCCTTGATTTTAAAGAGTTTATGAGAGCACAGTGAAAAAAGAGAAAAAAAATGGAGAAGCAAAATCTTAATCTATACCAAAGAATTGTCAGGATTAGATGTACACTTGACTCTTAGCATAGATAGACATAAAGAATAGCATACTGGTTGTACATCATTGCACTTATATCACGTGCTGTATATTAAAACCTTTTGGAGTTTGTCTTAGACACATTTGTTTGTTCCCAAACATATCAGTTTAGGCTTAAAACCTGTTTTTTGTTTTGTTTTTAAGTTTTACCAACACATAGACATAGACATAGACATACATACACATACAGACAATGTGCACATGTTTTGGGGCGCGCTTAGAATTGTTCTTTAATTGGCCATAAGTTTTTCTGGAATTCCAGTGGCAAATGGTATTATTTTGCCTATATTCTAGAACCACGTGGTTAGATAGTAAACAAAAAAATCTTTTCAGCAAACCAAAATTTTCAGATCATCTGAGAAGCCAAATTTTGAGAAACCAGTTTAGCCCACAAAGGGAGTATATGGGAGACAGGATATGAACACAGACAGTGAGCTCACAGTAAGACACCTTCATCTTGCAGCATTTGAATTGTAAGGCACCTTTGAAATGCAAGGTTACAGGACTCTGCCCAGCCTCCAGGAATTTGGCATGCTTGTTACCTGGGGGATGGGCAGGCTTTCACTCCATCCAATCCTATCGTCTACCATGTGCTCAATGCTAGAGAAACTTATGATTTAGCCAAACAAGCAGAATTTAACTGAATCTCCAAACTTAAACATCAATAACAAGAATAGAAAACCTTTCTTTGAGTCTTTTAAAGCAGATGTTAAACAAATATCAATACCCATCCTATGACACAGGCAGGCAGGCAGAGTTTAGAGGGAGACAGAAAAAGAGACAGAGAGAGCTTCATCTGCCTGAGCGCTCATAGAAGTTAGGTAAGTCCTGCAAAATATTCCAAATATATATGATTGGGCTCAAACTTGAGCAGCTTTCCTGAAACAATTTAGACTTGATGAGCAACCAGCTGAGCTGAACTAGAGATCAGTTGTCTCCAAACACCCACAATTGCTGATCTCCTTGACCTAGCCCAGTGGATTTATGGAAAAATGTAAGCTCCAGGCTAATGGTCACTCACCCTGGTTGGGGTTTCAAATCTGTCCTGGTGGATGGAAATAGAGCGCTCGGTCAGGAGAAGTTACCTCGGTGGTGGTAGCATTTCCCTAGCCTCAGGTCCCTTCCCCCTGCTATCAGCCTGCACCTAGGAGAGCTGTAAGTCTGCCAGTACTCCCTTTAAAGGAGTTTGTTGTTCTGGATGAAGCTGTGACAATAGAGCTATAACTGATTTTAACATATTCTCAACATAGGTCAATCTATCTTTAATAGGCTTATAGAATAATTTCTCCTCAGAGTCTGAGCCATCTGAGTCTTCCTTAATGTCTAGCTCAGTGGGTTCAGGTCTTGTTAATTTTCTCAGCTCTTCCCAGGCAGCAGCATATGCTCCCAGAGCTGGGCAACACTCATCAGGTCCCTGTTCAGTTTCTCCAATCGACTGATCGAATTTAATCTATTCATGGCTAAGATCTAAGCAATCTCGGACCAGAAAAAAAAGAATAATAGCATCCACTGAGGTTTTCTCAGGGCCAGTTGCATCATAATGTTCCCTTTTTTTTTTTTTTTCTAACAAGTTTTTAAGTTATTGGTTCCTTCCTCCAGGAACTGGGGGCATGCTTTCTCAATAAAATAAAAGAAACGTTCTAAGTTACATTGGCCAACTTTCACTGCCCGGGCATTAAGCATGCCTTTGGGGGCCTGCATGTATAGCATGCGGCTATTACCTTGTCCCATAATTTATTGCTCCCGACAATACACTCTCCTCCCGCTCTCCTTCCCAAGCATTCCGACGTCCTTACCTGAGCGGGGGTTACCTGCCTTCGGTCCCAGGCCTTCAAGTCCCTGTTCCAGGCGCCAAACCTGCCGGGCCAGCCGGCAGGGGAACAGAAATCCTGACTGAGGGGCGGCAGGGATACGGAAAAGGAAAAATAAGGCAAGAGAAAAAGACAAGAGACAAAGATGGGGTACGGGAGGTCTGCAGCCATAAGGTTGAACCTCAAGACTGCAGCAACAGTTTATTTTTAACTTCCAGCTTATATGCAGTTTTGGAACCAGGGAATAGCATAGGGTTGTTAAAATTCCAGAACACAAAGAGGCTTTGAAGTTTACAACATTTGATTACAGTAAACACAAGGTAACAAAGCAATTCCGGACAGTGGCTGTGGACTTTGCCTTTAGCATATCCTGGCGGTAACAGCACAGCCAGAGGTGAAAATGAACCTAGGTGCAAGTTTGGCTCCCGACATCTTGGCGACGTCGGCACAGCCCGAGGTCAGGATGAGCTTAGCTGCTAGCTCGGCTCCCGACAGTGAGGGAACAGAGAAAAAAGCTCATTTATGACCTGCACTTACGAAGGAGGTAGGCAGCTGTATATCAGGGAGTAAACCTCATGAGAATAAAAACAGCTGGAGCTTGTTAAGGTAATTACAAAGGGGAAAGGATAATGTACTGGGAACTCCTCAGAAGAATCTGAATTGTGGTGAGGGGAGACAGATAAAAGCTCATTT
Organism: Perognathus longimembris pacificus; assembly: GCF_023159225.1. NCBI lineage: Eukaryota > Metazoa > Chordata > Mammalia > Rodentia > Heteromyidae > Perognathus > Perognathus longimembris. Next base: position 29,316 of record NW_025960512.1, read on the forward strand.
AGGAACGACATGAACATGCAGCGTAGGTAGCTCTTTATCAGTAAATATCTCCACTGAGATTAAGAAAAGCAGTAGCTCAATAAATTAAGTACTTCCTGGTATGGTTACTGTACTGGTAACTCCCCAAAAGAATCTGGATTGTGGTGAGGGAACAGAGAAAAAAGCTCATTTAGGACCTGCACTTACGAAGGGGGTAGGCAGCTGTATATCAGGGAGTAAACCTTCTGAGAATAAAAACAGCTGGAGCTTTTTAAGGTAATTACACAGGGGAAAGGATAATGTACTGGGAACTGTTCAGAAGAATCTGATTTGTGGTGAGGGGAGAGAGATAAAAGCTCATTTAGGAACGACATGAACATGCTGCGTAGGTAGCTGTTTATCAGTAAATATCTCCACTGAGATTAAGAAAAGCAGTAGCTCAATAAATTAAGTACTTCCTGGTATGGTTACTGTACTGGTAACTCCCCAAAAGAATCTGGATTGTGGTGAGGGACCAGAGAAAAAAGCTCATTTAGGACCTGCACTTACGAAGGGTGTAGGCAGCAGTATATCAGGGAGTAAACCTTCTGAGAATAAAAACAGCTGGAGCTTGTTAAGGTAATTACACAGGGGAAAGGATAATGTACTGGGAAATCCTCAGAAGAATCTGATTTGTGGTGAGTGGAGAGAGATAAAAGCTCATTTAGGAACGACATGAACATGCTGCGTAGGTAGCTGTTTATCAGTAAATATCTCCACTGAGTTTAAGAAAAGCAGTAGCTTAATAAATTAAGTACTTCCTGATATGGTTACTGTACTGGTAACTCCCCAAAAGAATCTGGATTGTGGTGAGGGAACAGAGAAAAAAGCTTATTTAGGACCTGCACTTACGAAGGGGGTAGGCAGCTGTATATCAGGGAGTAAACCTTCTGAGAATAAAAACAGCTGGAGCTTGTTAAGGTAATTACACAAGGGAACGATAATGTACTGGGAACTCCTCAGAAGAATCTGATTTGTGGTGAGGGGAGAGAGATAAAAGCTCATTTAGGAACGACATGAACATGCTGCGTAGGTAGCTGTTTATCAGTAAATATCTCCACTGAGATTAAGAAAAGCAGTAGCTTAATAAATTAAGTTCTTCCGGGTATGGTTACTGTACTGGTAACTCCCCAAAAGAATCTGGATTGTGGTGAGGGAACAGAGAAAAAAGCTCATTTAGGACCTGCACTTACGAAGGGGTTAGGCAGCTGTATATCGGGGAGTAAACATTCTGAGAATAAAAACAGCCTTAACTTGTTAAGGTAATTACACAGGGGAAAGGATAATGTACTGGGAACTCCTCAGAAGAATCTGATTTGTGGTGAGGGGAGAGAGATAAAAGCTCATTTAGGAACGACATGAACATGCTGCCTAGGTAGCTGTTTATCAGTAAATATCTCCACTGAGATTAAGAAAAGCAGAAGCTAAATAAATTAAGTACGTCCTGGTATGCTTACTGTACTGGTAACTCCCCAAAAGAATCTGGATTGTGGTGAGGGAACAGAGAAAAAAGCTCATTTAGGACCTGCACTTACGAAGGGGGTAGGCAGCTGTATATCAGGGAGTAAACCTTCTGAGAATAAAAACAGCTGGAGCTTGTTAAGGTAATTACACAGGGGAAAGGATAATGTACTGGGAACTCCTCAGAAGAATCTGATTTGTGGTGAGGGGAGAGAGATAAAAGCTCATTTAGGAACGACATGAACATGCTGCGTAGGTAGCTGTTTATCAGTAAATAATTCCACTGAGATTAAGAAAAGCAGTAGCTTAATAAATTAAGTACTTCCTGGTATGGTTACTGTACTGGTAACTCCCCAAAAGAATCTGGATTGTGGTGAGGGAACAGAGAAAAAAGCTCATTTAGGACCTGCACTTACGAAGGTGGTAGGCAGCTGTATATCAGGGAGTAAACCTTCTGAGAATAAAAACAGCTGGAGCTTGTTAAGGTAATTACACAGGGGAAAGGATAATGTACTGGGAACTCCTCAGAAGAATCTGATTTGTGGTGAGGGGAGAGAGATAAAAGGTCATTTAGGAACGACATGAACATGCTGCTTACGTAGCTGTTTATCAGTAAATTTCTCCACTGAGATTAAGAAAAGCAGTAGCTTAATAAATTAAGTACTTCCTGGTATGGTTACTGTACTGGTAACTCCCCAAAAGAATCTGGATTGTGGTGAGGGAACAGAGAAAAAAGCTCATTTAAGACCTGCACTTACGAAGGGGGTAGACAGCTGTATATCAGGGAGTAAACCTTCTGAGAATAAAAACAGCTGGAGCTTGTTAAGGTAATTACACAGGGGAAAGGATAATGTACTGGGAACTCCTCAGAAGAATCTGATTTGTGGTGAGGGGAGAGAGATAAAAGCTCATTTAGGAACGACATGAACATGCTGCGTAGGTAGCTGTTTATCAGTAAATAATTCCACTGAGATTAAGAAAAGCAGTAGCTTAATAAATTAAGTACTTCCTGGTATGGTTACTGTACTGGTAACTCCCCAAAAGAATCTGGATTGTGGTGAGGGAACAGAGAAAAAAGCTCATTTAGGACCTGCACTTACGAAGGGGGTAGGCAGCTGTATATCAGGGAGAAAACCTTTTGAGAATAAAAACAGCTCGAGTTTGTTAAGGTAATTACACAGGGGAAAGGATAATGTACTGGGAACTCAGAAGAATCTGATTTGTGGTGAGGGGAGAGAGATAAAAGCTCATTTAGGAACGACATGAACATGCTGCGTACGTAGCTGTTTATCAGTAAATATCTCCACTGAGATTAAGAAAAGCAGTAGCTTAATAAATTAAGTACTTCCTGGTATGGTTACTGTACTAGTAACTCCCCAAAAGAATCTGGATTGTGGTGAGGGAACAGAGAAAAAAGCTCATTTAGGACCTGCACTTACAAAAGGGGTAGGCAGCTGTATATCAGGGAGTAAACCTTCTGAGAATAAAAACAGCTGGAGCTTGTTAAGGTAATTACACAAGGGAACGATAATGTACTGGGAACACCTCAGAAGAATCTGATTTGTGGTGAGGGGAGAGAGATAAAAGCTCATTTAGGAACGACATGAACATGCTGCGTAGGTATCTGTTTATCAGTAAATATCTCCACTAAGATTAAGAAAAGCAGTAGCTTAATAAATTAAGTACTTCCGGGTATGGTTACTGTACTATTAACTCCCCAAAAGAATCTGGATTGTGGTGAGGGAACAGAGAAAAAAGCTCATTTAGGACCTGCACTTACGAAGGGGGTTGGCAGCTGTATATCAGGGAGTAAACCTTCTGAGAATAAAAACAGCTGGAGCTTGTTAAGGTAATTACACAGGGGAAAGGATAATGTACTGGGAACTCCTCAGAAGAATCTGATTTGTGGTGAGGGGAGAGAGATAAAAGCTCATTTAGGAACGTCATGAACATGCTGCGTAGGTAGCTGTTTATCAGTAAATATCTCCACTGAGTTTAAGAAAAGCAGTAGCTTAATAAATTAAGTACTTCCTGATATGGTTACTGTACTGGTAACTCCCCAAAAGAATCGGGATTGTCGTGAGGGAACAGAGAAAAAAGCTCATTTAGGACCTGCACTTACAAAGGGGTTAGGCAGCTGTATATCAGGGAGTAAACCTTCTGAGAATAAAAACAGCTGGAGCTTGTTAAGGTAATTACACAGGGGAAAGGATAATGTACTGGGAACTCCTCAGAAGAATCTGATTTGTGGTGAGTTGAGAGAGATAAAAGCTCATTTAGGAACGACATGAACATGCTGCGTAGGTAGCTGTTTATCAGTAAATATCTCCAATGAGATTAAGAAAAGCAGTAGCTAAATAAATTAAGTACTTCCTGGTATGGTTACTGTACTGGTAACTCCCCAAAAGAATCTGGATTGTGGTGAGGGAACAGAGAAAAAAGCTTATTTAGGACCTGCACTTACGAAGGGGGTAGGCAGCTGTATATCAGGGAGTAAACCTTCTGAGAATAAAAACAGCTGGAGCTTGTTAAGGTAATTACACAAGGGAACGATAATGTACTGGGAACTCCTCAGAAGAATCTGATTTGTGGTGAGGGGAGAGAGATAAAAGCTCATTTAGGAACGACATGAACATGCTGCGTAGGTAGCTGTTTATCAGTAAATATCTCCACTGAGATTAAGAAAAGCAGTAGCTTAATAAATTAAGTTCTTCCGGGTATGGTTACTGTACTGGTAACTCCCCAAAAGAATCTGGATTGTGGTGAGGGAACAGAGAAAAAAGCTCAATTAGGACCTGCACTTACGAAGGGGTTAGGCAGCTGTATATCGGGGAGTAAACATTCTGAGAATAAAAACAGCCTTAACTTGTTAAGGTAATTACACAGGGGAAAGGATAATGTACTGGGAACTCCTCAGAAGAATCTGATTTGTGGTGAGGGGAGAGAGATAAAAGCTCATTTAGGAACGACATGAACATGCTGCCTAGGTAGCTGTTTATCAGTAAATATCTCCACTGAGATTAAGAAAAGCAGAAGCTAAATAAATTAAGTACGTCCTGGTATGCTTACTGTACTGGTAACTCCCCAAAAGAATCTGGATTGTGGTGAGGGAACAGAGAAAAAAGCTCATTTAGGACCTGCAATTACGAAGGGGGTAGGCAGCTGTATATCAGGGAGTAAACCTTCTGAGAATAAAAACAGCTGGAGCTTGTTAAGGTAATTACACAGGGGAAAGGATAATGTACTGGGAACTCCTCAGAAGAATCTGATTTGTGGTGAGGGGAGAGAGATAAAAGCTCATTTAGGAACGACATGAACATGCTGCGTAGGTAGCTGTTTATCAGTAAATAATTCCACTGAGATTAAGAAAAGCAGTAGCTTAATAAATTAAGTACTTCCTGGTATGGTTACTGTACTGGTAACTCCCCAAAAGAATCTGGATTGTGGTGAGGGAACAGAGAAAAAAGCTCATTTAGGACCTGCACTTACGAAGGTGGTAGGCAGCTGTATATCAGGGAGTAAACCTTCTGAGAATAAAAACAGCTGGAGCTTGTTAAGGTAATTACACAGGGGAAAGGATAATGTACTGGGAACTCCTCAGAAGAATCTGATTTGTGGTGAGGGGAGAGAGATAAAAGGTCATTTAGGAACGACATGAACATGCTGCTTACGTAGCTGTTTATCAGTAAATATCTCCACTGAGATTAAGAAAAGCAGTAGCTTAATAAATTAAGTACTTCCTGGTATGGTTACTGTACTGGTAACTCCCCAAAAGAATCTGGATTGTGGTGAGGGAACAGAGAAAAAAGCTCATTTAAGACCTGCACTTACGAAGGGGGTAGACAGCTGTATATCAGGGAGTAAACCTTCTGAGAATAAAAACAGCTGGAGCTTGTTAAGGTAATTACACAGGGGAAAGGATAATGTACTGGGAACTCCTCAGAAGAATCTGATTTGTGGTGAGGGGAGAGAGATAAAAGCTCTTTAGGAACGTCATGAACATGCTGCGTAGGTAGCTGTTTATCAGTAAATATCTCCACTGAGATTAAGAAAACCAGTAGCTTAATAAATTAAGTACTTCCTGGTATGGTTACTGTACTGGTAACTCCCCAAAAGAATCTGGATTGTGGTGAGGGAACAGAGAAAAAAGCTCATTTAGGACCTGCTCTTACAAAGGGGGGTAGGAAGCTGTATATCAGGGAGTAAACCTTCTGAGAATAAAAACAGCTGGAGCATGTTAACGTAATTACACAGGGGAAAGGATAATGTACTGGGAACTCCTCAGAAGAATCTGATTTGTGGTGAGGGGAGAGAGATAAAAGCTCATTTAGAAACGACATGAACATGCTGCGTAGGTAGCTGTTTATCAGTAAATATCTCCACTGAGATTAAGAAAAGCAGTAGCTTAATAAATTAAGTACTTCCTGGTATGGTTACTGTACTGGTAACTCCCCAAAAGAATCTGGATTGTGGTGAGGGAACAGAGAAAAAAGCTCATTTAGGACCTGCACTTACGAAGGGGGTAGGCAGCTGTATATCAGGGAGAAAACCTTTTGAGAATAAAAACAGCTCGAGTTTGTTAAGGTAATTACACAGGGGAAAGGATAATGTACTGGGAACTCAGAAGAATCTGATTTGTGGTGAGGGGAGAGAGATAAAAGCTCATTTAGGAACGACATGAACATGCTGCGTACGTAGCTGTTTATCAGTAAATATCTCCACTGAGATTAAGAAAAGCAGTAGCTTAATAAATTAAATACTTCCTGGTATGGTTACTGTACTGGTAACTCCCCAAAAGAATCTGGATTGTGGTGAGGGAACAGAGAAAAAAGCTCATTTAGGACCTGCACTTACAAAAGGGGTAGGCAGCTGTATATCAGGGAGTAAACCTTCTGAGAATAAAAACAGCTGGAGCTTGTTAAGGTAATTACACAAGGGAACGATAATGTACTGGGAACTCCTCAGAAGAATCTGATTTGTGTGAGGGGAGAGAGATAAAAGCTCATTTAGGAACGACATGAACATGCTGCGTAGGTATCTGTTTATCAGTAAATATCTCACTAAGATTAAGAAAAGCAGTAGCTTAATAAATTAAGTACTTCCGGGTATGGTTACTGTACTATTAACTCCCCAAAAGAATCTGGATTGTGGTGAGGGAACAGAGAAAAAAGCTCATTTAGGACCTGCACTTACGAAGGGGGTTGGCAGCTGTATATCAGGGAGTAAACCTTCTGAGAATAAAAACAGCTGGAGCTTGTTAAGGTAATTACACAGGGGAAAGGATAATGTACTGGGAACTCCTCAGAAGAATCTGATTTGTGGTGAGGTGAGAGAGATAAAAGCTCATTTAGGAACGACATGAACATGCTGCGTAGGTAGCTGTTTATCAGTAAATAATTCCACTGAGATTAAGAAAAGCAGTAGCTTAATAAATTAAGTACTTCCTGGTATGGTTACTGTACTGGGAACTCCCCAAAAGAATCTGGATTGTGGTGAGGGAACAGAGAAAAAAGCTCATTTAGGACCTGCACTTACGAAGGTGGTAGGCAGCTGTATATCAGGGAGTAAACCTTCTGAGAATAAAAACAGCTGGAGCTTGTTAAGGTAATTACACAGGGGAAAGGATAATGTACTGGGAACTCCTCAGAAGAATCTGATTTGTGGTGAGGGGAGAGAGATAAAAGCTCATTTAGGGAACGACATGAACATGCTGTGTAGGTAGCTGTTCATCCAGTAAATATCTCCACTGAGATTAAGAAAACCAGTACCTTAATAAATTAAGTACTTCCTGGTATGGTTACTGTACTGGTAACTCCCCAAAAGAATCTGGATTGTGGTGAGGGAACAGAGAAAAAAGTTCATTTAGGACCTGCACTTAGGAAGGGGGTAGGCAGCTGTATATAAGGAGTAAACCTTCTGAGAATAAAACAGCTGGAGCTTGTTAAGGTAATTACACAGGGGAAAGGATAATGTACTGGAACTCCTCAGAAGAATCTGATTTGTGGTGAGGGGAGAGAGATAAAAGCTCATTTAGGAACGACATGAACATGCTGCATAGGTAGCTGTTTATCAGTAAATATCTCCACTGAGATTAAGAAAAGCAGTAGCTTAATAAACTAAGTACTTCCTGGTATGGTTACTGTACAGGTAACTCCCCAAAAGAATCTGGATTGTGGTGAGGGAACAGAAAAAAAAGCTCATTTAGGACCTGCACTTACGAAGGGGGTAGGCAGCTGTATATCAGGGAGTAAACCTTCTGAGAATAAAAACCGCTGGAGCTTGTTTAGGTAATTACACAGGGGGAAAGGATAATGTACTGGGAACCCTCAGAAGAATCTGAATCGTGGTGAGGGGAGAGAGATAAAAGCTCATTTAGGAACGACATGAACATGCTGCGTAGGGTAGCTGTTTATCAGTAAATATCTCTACTGAGATTAAGGAAAGCAGTAGCTTAATAACTTAAGTACTTCCTTGTATGGTTACTTTACTGGTAAATCCCCAAAAGAATCTGGATTGTGGTGAGGGAACAGAGAAAAAAGCTCATTTAGGACCTGCACTTACGTAGGGGGTAGGCAGTTGTATATCAGGGAGTTAACCTTCTGAGAGTAAAAACAGCTGGAGCTTGTTAAGTTAATTACACAGGGGAAAGGATAATGTACTGGGAACTCCTCAGAAGAATCTGATTTGTGGTGAGGGAGAGAGATAAAAGCTCATTTAGGAACGACATGAACATGATGCGTAGGTAGCTGTTTGTCAGTAAATATCTCCACTGAGATGAAGAAAAGCAGTAGCTTAATAAATTAAGTACTTCCTGGTATGGTTACTGTACTGGTAACTCCCCAAAATAATCTGGATTGTGGTGAGGGAACAGAGAAAAAAGCTCATTTAGGACCTGCACTTACGAAGGGGGTAGGCAGCTGTATATCAGTTAGTAAACCTTCTGAGAATAAAAACAGCTGGAGCTTGTTAAGGTA